>NW_028158296.1:247191-304691 GCF_964263955.1 Coregonus lavaretus
GTAATGCTATTGTAGCCAGCTCCACTGACTTACAATCTGTGTTTTAAAGCCTAAACTGCCCATAGTCATGAATATGAGTGTCTTTATGTCAGTGCTAACCCCTATCAGAGCTGCTGTAAGGCCCAGCCAAGCCCCAACACAGCATATACACACACACATAGGTCCATAGACCAAACAAAAATATAAACACAACATGTAAATTGTTGGTCCCGTGTTTCATGAGCTGAAATAAAAGATCCCAGAAATGTTCCATATGCACAAAAAGCTTATTTCTCTCACATGTTCTTTACATTCCTGTTAGTGAGCATTTCTCCTTTGTCAAGATAATCCATCCACCTGACAAGTGTGGCATATCAAGAAGCTGATTAAACAGCATGATCATTACACAGCTGCACCTTGTGCTGGGGACAATAAAAGGCCACTTTAAAATGTGCAATTTTGTCACATAACACAATGCCACAGATGTCTTGTTTTGAGGGTGCGTGCAATTGGCATGCTGACTGCAGGAATGTCCACCAGAGTAGTTGCCAGAGAATGTAATGTTCATTTATCTACCATAAGCTGCTTCCAACGTCGTTTTAGATAATTTGGCAGTACGTCCAACCGGTCTCACAACCGCAGACCTCCCAGCCCAGGAACTCCACATCCAGCTTCATTGTCTGTAAGAAAGCCCTTTTGTGGGGAAAAACCCATTCTGATTGCTGGGCCTGGCTCCCCAGTGGGTGGGCCTGGCTCCCAAGTGGGTGGGCCTATGCCCTCCCAGGCCCACCCATGGCTGCGCCCCTGCCCAGTCATGTGAAATCCATAGATAAGGGCTTCATTTGTTTCAATTTACTTAACTCAGTAAAATCTTTGAAATTGTTGCATGTTACTTTTATATTTTTGTTCAGTACACATCCATAGAAGATAGAGGATATATAGAGCGTGTGTGTGTCTACAGCATGTGTGTGTCAGAGTACTAGTCTAGTATAAAGGGGCTCAATGCTGAAATCTGTCAGAGAGAGGGAGAAATCATGAGACTCAAATACTAATCCTGTCACCACGGAAATCTTAAGCAAACAGGCTTTCTACTAGGATTCATTCACCACCCAATACCCTATCCGTTCCTCTACCTTCATCTATCCCTCTCTACCCTCTCTCTCTCCGTCCCTTTTTCTCTCTCGACACACAAACAATACCTCATACCTTCATCTCAGTCCCTTTCTCTTTACTCATCTCTCCCTTTCTCTCTCTCCCTCCCTTTTTATCGATCTCTCTTTTTCTCTCACACTCTCTTCTATCTCTATTTTTCTATCCCTTTCCATATATTTCATCCTGCCCTCTCTCTCTCAATTTTTCTCTCAAATTCTAATTCTCTAGCACTTTCTTCCATCCCTCTCACTTTCTCTCTCCCTGTCTTGTCATCTGAGGAACTGTTCTACCCTAACAGATTATATGTCGCTGTACAGGATATGAAGATTGAAAACGTCTAAAATAGCCTTTTACACTCATACCCATATACGGGTTGAAAATGGCAGATTTGGGCACTGATATCACCAAAATTGGAATGCAGTGGCTGTACAGTAACATGCTATGGATAATGTCAGAGCTCAGGCTCTGAGCTTCACAGCGCTGCAACACAAAGGAGCTGATTGTGGACTACAGGAAAAGGAGGGCCGAACACGCCCCCATTCACATCGACGGAGCTGTAGTGGAGCGGGTGGAGAGATTCAAGTTCCTTGGTGTCCACATCACCAACAAACGATCATGGTCCAAACACACCAAGACAGTCGTGAAGAGGGCACAACAACGCCTTTTCCCCCTCAGGAGACTGAAAATATTTGGCATGGGTCCCCAGATCCTCAAAAAGTTATACAGCTGCACCATCGAGAGCATCCTGACCGGTTGCATCACCACCTGGTATGGCAACTGCTCGGCATCTGACCGTAAGGCACTACTGAGGGTAGTGCGAACAGCCCAGCACATCACTGGGGCCAGGTTTCCTGCCATCCAGGACCTCTATACCAGGCGGTGTCAGAGGAAGGCCCAAAAAACAGCTTCTACCCCAAGCCATAACACTGCTGAACAATTAATCAAATGGCCACCCGGACTATTTACAATCTTTTCTTAACTCTATTTCTTGAACTACATTGTTGGTTAAGGGCTTGTAAGTAAGCATTTCACGGAAAGGTCTACACCTGTTGTATTCGGCGCATGTGACAAATCAAATTTGATTTTGATTTGATTTGTATGGGTTTTGACTGACAGCCATTCTGAACTTGAGCACCCCGCGCGACAAGAACTTGCCCCATCCCTCCCGCTAATTGGGCAACTTTTGAAACTGTTTTTTTTTTTTTCAATCAGGGAAACGCTGTAAATTAAGAGGACTCAATGTATTTTGAAAGATGAGATGATGAGGATTATAATAAATACCGCTTTGATGTCATACTAGCAAGCCAAACACCCGTGAGTACAAATGTGCACTTCACATTTCCACATCATAAAACTCATGTCATATACAGTGTCAACGTTTCTGATCACTATATTTGATGTACTGTTACAAGATGATATGGCGTTATACCCTGGGTTGTTCTGAACAGAATGAGCTTGTCTATGTTTGTCTATTGTGAAAAAGATTTGCACCTGAATGCACTTATGACTCATTTCTATGCGCACCAAAATGACGATCTGTTTCTCTGAATTTCCTTGTGAAAGCCTAACACTGTAAGATCTAATTTTATAACTTAGCTAGTCATGTTGGCAATATAACAACCTTTCAAATGATGCCCACCTGACCCAGATTGCAATTTATAATGGGCCGTTTTTAGATTGCGTAAACAACAACAGTAATTGTGTGATGGCGGGGATGCAGGGTTGTGTTCCAAACAAAACAACTACAAGTGTGCTTGCTCTACTTCCTCAACGGCACAGCTAGAAGAGCTAAAACAACACCTTATTGTCAGCGTCTGGGTGAAGTGGGGAAACGGAATCAGGCGCAGGACACAGAACTGAAAGATAAATGGCTTTACTAGACTCAAAGTAAACCATAGCAAACCCTCCACGCAGGGAAGAGCAAAACAACAGCTCAACAGACGACGTAACAAAGAACAATCACGCACACACCCAGGAGGGAAAACAGAGGTAATATAGGGAAACTAATAAGCCTAATGAGTAACAGGTGTGAAAAATTAAGACAGAACTAGTGAGACACAGAAACATTGATCGGTGGCAGCTAGTACTCCGGTGACGACGACCGCCGAAGCCTGCCCGAGCGAGGAGGAGGGGCAGCCTCGGCCGTATCCGTGACAGTACCCCCCCCCCCCGACGCGCGGCTCCAGCCGTGCGTCGACACCAGCCTCGGGGACGGCCAGGAGGACGCGGAGCAGGGCGAGTCGGATGACGACAATGGAACTCCCTTAACAAGGAGGGATCAAGGATGTCCCTCCTGGGAACCCAGCTCCGTTCCTCCGGACCGTACCCCTCAATGCACGGGCGTAAACCTCCATCCTTTTTCTTCGCAAAAAAGAAACTCGAGGAGGCAGGGGAAGTGGAGGGCCGAATGTATCCCTGTCCCAGAGATTCTGTGACATATGTCTCCATAGCCACCGTCTCCTCCTGTGACAGAGGATACACGTGACTCCTGGGAAGTGCAGCGCCCTCACGGAGATCTATCGCACAATCCCCTCGTCGATGGGGTGGTAATTGAGTCGCCTTCTTTTTACAGAAGGCGAGAGCCAAAACGGCATATTCTGAGGGAATGTGTATTGGAGAGACATGGTTTGGACTCTCCACCGTGGTTGCCCATACGAAAACACCTACACACCTTCCCGAGCTCTGAGGTGACCATCCCTTAAGAGCCCTCTGTTGCCACGAAATACTGGGGTCATGGGTGGCTAGCCAGGGAAGGCCCAGCACCACGGGAAACGCAGGAGTATCAATAAGGAAGAGACTAATTCTCTCCTCATGACCCCCCTGTGTCTCCATCCGAAGTGGAACTGTGACCTAGCTAACCATACCTGACCCTAATGGGCGACTATCTAGGGCACGTATGGGGAAGGGCACATCTAAAGGCAATATAGGAATCCCTAATCTATCTAACCAGTTTATCCATGGAATTCCCAGCTGCGCCGGAATCTATGAGCTCCCTATGCTGGGAATGTGGGGAAAACTCAGAAAAAATTACATTTATCATCATGTGAGCAACTGGGAGCTCTGGGTGATAGTTGAAAACTCATTTTTGAGTCATAAAAGTGTATTTAAATTACTTCGGAAATGTGCACACTTTGGAGAGGTGTGTGGCCACTTGGAGACACCAGTTACTCCTCTCACTCAAATCATTGTAATTATAATTTTGTTTTGTCACCTACACCACATCTTCCAGGAATGTTGTTATCATGTTACTAAATGTATCCAGAGTATTTTCAGATTTTGTTATCAACAATAGTAGAGTAAATGTAAAATTCACATAAAATCAACATTGTAATGTTTGGAGGATTGAGGAAGAGGGGCCAAACTACTATTGGCCCAGATAATTGCCTCTTTACCATCTCCACCCTTCCCCACGAGAGAGAGAGAGAGAGCGAGAGAGAGAGAGAGAGAGAGAGAGAGAGAGAGAGAGAGAGAGAGAGAGAGAGAGAGAGAGAGAGAGAGAGAGAGAGAGAGAGAGAGAGAGAGAGAGAGAGAGAGAGAGAGAGAGAGAGAGAGAGAGAGAGAAGAGAGAGAAGAGAAGAGAAGAGAAGAGAAGAGAAGAGAAGAGAAGAGAAGAGAAGAGAAGAGAAGAGAAGAGAAGAGAAGAGAAGAGAAGAGAAGAGAAGAGAAGAGAAGAGAAGAGAAGAGAAGAGATGAGAAGAGAAGAGAAGAGAAGACGCACAAGCACTAATGGGGGAATTATATATGTACAGCAAAAGAGAGGGAGGGAGGAATGGATGGCAATAAAGTGAGAGAGATGATTCGAGTGAATCTGGACTTTCAACTTGCTCGTGGAGAGAGCAGACTTAATTTCATTATTTCCTCTTTAAATTATCACCTCAACCAACCAGTACCACCTCATCAGTCCATCATCATCTCTCACTATCTAGAGTCCTGTATCCTATCACTATGTTTACCCCTTACCACCTTGTTTCTCTGCCCCCAACCCCCAGTGTGTGTTCCAGAGTGTGTATGTGTGTTCCAGAGTGTGTATGTGTGTTCCAGTGTGTGTGTGTTCCAGAGTGTGTGTTCCAGAGTGTATATGTGTGTTCCAGTGTGTGTATGTGTGTTCCAGAATGCGTATATGTGTTCCAGAGTGTGTGTGTTCCAGAGTGTGTATGTGTGTTCCAGAGAGTGTATGTGTGTTCCAGAGTGTGTATGTGTGTTCCAGAGTGTGTATGTGTGTTCCAGAGTGTGTGAATGTGTGTTCCAGAATGTGTATGTGTGTTCCAGAATGTGTATGTGTGTTCCAGAGTGTGTGTGTTCCAGAGTGTGTGAATGTGTGTTCCAGAATGTGGATGTGTGTTCCAGAATGTGTGTGTTCCAGAGAGTGTGAATGTGTGTTCCAGAGAGTGTATGTGTGTTCCAGAGTGTGTATGTATGTTCCAGAGAATGTGTGTGTGTTTCAGAGTGTGTCAAATGTGTGTTCCAGAATGTGGACGTGTGTTCCAGAATGTGTGTGTTCCAGAGAGTTTGAATGTGTGTTCCAGAGAGTGTATGTGTGTTCCAGAGTGTGTATGTGTGTTCCAGAGAATGTATGTGTGTTCCAGAGTGTGTGAATGTGTGTTCCAGAGAGTGCATGTGTGTTCCAGAGTGTGTATGTGTGTTCCAGAGTGTGTATGTGTGTTCCAGAGTGTGTATGTGTGTTCCAGAAGGTGTATGTGTGTTCCAGAGAGTGTATGTGTGTTCCAGGGTGTGTGAATGTGTGTTCCAGAGAGTGTATGTGTGTTCCAGAGTGTGTATGTGTGTTCCAGTGTGTGTATGTGTGTTCCAGAGAGTGTATATGTGTTCCAGAGTGTGTATGTGTGTTCCAGAGAGTGTATGTGTGTTCCAGAGTGTGTGTGTTCCAGAGTGTGTATGTGTGTTCAGGAGTGTGTGTGTTCCAGAGTGTGTATGTGTGTTCCAGAGTGTGTATGTGTGTTCCAGAGAGTGCATGTGTGTTCCAGAATGTGTATTTGTGTTCCAGAGTATGAATGTGTGTTCCAGTGTGTGTATGTGTGTTTCAGAATGTGTATGTGTGTTCCAGAGTGTGTATGTGTGTTCCAGAGTGTGTATGTGTGTTCCAGAGTGTGTGAATATGTGTTCCAGAGAGTGTATGTGTGTTCCAGAGAGTGTATGTGTGTTCCAGAGTGTGTATGTGTGTTTCAGAGACTGTATGTGTGTTCCAGAGTGTGTATGTGTGTTCCAGAGTGTGTATGTGTGTTCCAGTGTGTGTATGTGTGTTCCAGTGTGTGCATGTGTGTTCCAGAGTATGTATGTGTGTTCCAGAGAGTGTATGTGTGTTCCACAGTGTGTATGTGTGTTTCAGAGACTGTATATGTGTGTTCCAGAGAGTGTATGTGTGTTCCAGAGTGTGTATGTGTGTTCCAGATTGTGTATGTGTGTTAAAGAGTGTGTATGTGTGTTCCAGATTGTGTATGTGTGTTCCAGAGTGTGTATGTGTGTTCCAGAGTCTGTATGTGTGTTCCAGAGAGTGTATGTGTGTTCCAGAGTGTGTGTATGTGTGTTCCAGAATGTGTATGTGTGTTCCAGAGTGTGTATGTGTGTTCCAGAGTGTGTATTTGTGTTCCAGAATGTGTATGTGTGTTCCAGAGTGTGTTTGTGTGTTCCAGTGTGTATATGTGTGTTCCATAATGTGTATTTGTGTTCCAGAGTGTGTATGTGTGTTCCAGAGTGTGTATGTGTGTTCCAGAATGTGTATGTTTGTTCCAGAGTATGTATGTGTGTTCCAGAGTGTGTCAAATGTGTGTTCCAGAATGTGGACGTGTGTTCCAGAATGTGTGTGTTCCAGAGAGTGTGAATGTGTGTTCCAGAGAGTGTATGTGTGTTCCAGAGTGTGTATGTGTGTTCCAGAGAATGTATGTGTGTTCCAGAGTGTGTGAATGTGTGTTCCAGAGAGTGCATGTGTGTTCCAGAGTGTGTATGTGTGTTCCAGAGTGTGTATGTGTGTTCCAGAGTGTGTATGTGTGTTCCAGAAGGTGTATGTGTGTTCCAGAGAGTGTATGTGTGTTCCAGAGTGTGTGAATGTGTGTTCCAGAGAGTGTATGTGTGTTCCAGAGTGTGTATGTGTGTTCCAGTGTGTGTATGTGTGTTCCAGAGAGTGTATATGTGTTCCAGAGTGTGTATGTGTGTTCCAGAGAGTGTATGTGTGTTCCAGAGTGTGTGTGTTCCAGAGTGTGTATGTGTGTTCAGGAGTGTGTGTGTTCCAGAGTGTGTATGTGTGTTCCAGAGTGTGTATGTGTGTTCCAGAGAGTGCATGTGTGTTCCAGAATGTGTATGTGTGTTCCAGAGTATGAATATGTGTTCCAGAGAGTGTATGTGTGTTCCAGAGAGTGTATGTGTGTTCCAGAGTGTGTATGTGTGTTTCAGAGACTGTATGTGTGTTCCAGAGTGTGTATGTGTGTTCCAGAGTGTGTATGTGTGTTCCAGTGTGTGTATGTGTGTTCCAGTGTGTGCATGTGTGTTCCAGAGTATGTATGTGTGTTCCAGAGAGTGTATGTGTGTTCCACAGTGTGTATGTGTGTTTCAGAGACTGTATATGTGTGTTCCAGAGAGTGTATGTGTGTTCCAGAGTGTGTATGTGTGTTCCAGATTGTGTATGTGTGTTAAAGAGTGTGTATGTGTGTTCCAGATTGTGTATGTGTGTTCCAGAGTGTGTATGTGTGTTCCAGAGTCTGTATGTGTGTTCCAGAGAGTGTATGTGTGTTCCAGAGTGTGTGTATGTGTGTTCCAGAATGTGTATGTGTGTTCCAGAGTGTGTATGTGTGTTCCAGAGTGTGTATTTGTGTTCCAGAATGTGTATGTGTGTTCCAGAGTGTGTTTGTGTGTTCCAGTGTGTATATGTGTGTTCCATAATGTGTATTTGTGTTCCAGAGTGTGTATGTGTGTTCCAGAGTGTGTATGTGTGTTCCAGAGTGTGTATGTGTGTTCCAGAGTATGTATGTGTGTTCCAGAATGTGTATGTTTGTTCCAGAGTATGTATGTGTGTTCCAGAGTGTGTCAAATGTGTGTTCCAGAATGTGGACGTGTGTTCCAGAATGTGTGTGTTCCAGAGAGTGTGAATGTGTGTTCCAGAGAGTGTATGTGTGTTCCAGAGTGTGTATGTGTGTTCCAGAGAATGTATGTGTGTTCCAGAGTGTGTGAATGTGTGTTCCAGAGAGTGCATGTGTGTTCCAGAGTGTGTATGTGTGTTCCAGAGTGTGTATGTGTGTTCCAGAGTGTGTATGTGTGTTCCAGAAGGTGTATGTGTGTTCCAGAGAGTGTATGTGTGTTCCAGAGTGTGTGAATGTGTGTTCCAGAGAGTGTATGTGTGTTCCAGAGTGTGTATGTGTGTTCCAGTGTGTGTATGTGTGTTCCAGAGAGTGTATATGTGTTCCAGAGTGTGTATGTGTGTTCCAGAGAGTGTATGTGTGTTCCAGAGTGTGTGTGTTCCAGAGTGTGTATGTGTGTTCAGGAGTGTGTGTGTTCCAGAGTGTGTATGTGTGTTCCAGAGTGTGTATGTGTGTTCCAGAGAGTGCATGTGTGTTCCAGAATGTGTATGTGTGTTCCAGAGTATGAATGTGTGTTCCAGTGTGTGTATGTATGTTTCAGAATGTGTATGTGTGTTCCAGAGTGTGTATGTGTGTTCCAGAGTGTGTATGTGTGTTCCAGAGTGTGTGAATATGTGTTCCAGAGAGTGTATGTGTGTTCCAGAGAGTGTATGTGTGTTCCAGAGTGTGTATGTGTGTTTCAGAGACTGTATGTGTGTTCCAGAGTGTGTATGTGTGTTCCAGAGTGTGTATGTGTGTTCCAGAGTGTGTATGTGTGTTCCAGTGTGTGCATGTGTGTTCCAGAGTATGTATGTGTGTTCCAGAGAGTGTATGTGTGTTCCACAGTGTGTATGTGTGTTTCAGAGACTGTATATGTGTGTTCCAGAGAGTGTATGTGTGTTCCAGAGTGTGTATGTGTGTTCCAGATTGTGTATGTGTGTTAAAGAGTGTGTACGTGTATTCCAGAGTGTGTATGTGTGTTCCAGAGTGTGTATGTGTGTTCCAGAGTATGTATGTGTGTTCCAGAATGTGTATGTTTGTTCCAGAGTATGTATGTGTGTTCCAGTGTGTGTATGTGTGTTCCAGAATGTGTATGTGTGTTCCAGAGTGTGTATGTGTGTTCAAGGGTGTGTGTGTGTGTTCCAGAGTGTGTATGTGTGTTCCAGAGTGTGTATGTGTGTTCCAGAGTGTGTATGTGTGTTCCAGATAGTGTATGTGTGTTCCAGAGAGTGTATGTGTGTTCCAGAGTGTCTATGTGTGTTCCAGAATGTGTATGTGTGTTCCAGAGTGTGTATGTGTGTTCCAGTGTGTGTGTGTGTGTGTTCCAGAATGTGTATGTGTGTTCCAGAGTGTGTATGTGTGTTCCAGAGTGTGTATGTGTGTTCCAGAGTGTGTATGTGTGTTCCAGAATGTGTATGTGTGTTCCAGAGTGTGTGTGTGTGTGTTCCAGAATGTGTATGTGTGTTCCAGAGTGTGTATGTGTGTTCCAGAGTGTGTATGTGTGTTCCAGAGTGTGTATGTGTGTTCCAGAATGTGTATGTGTGTTCCAGAGTGTGTATGTGTGTTCCAGAGTGTGTATGTGTGTTCCAGTGTGTGTATGTGTGTTCCAGAATGTGTATGTGTGTTCCAGAGTGTGTATGTGTGTTCCAGAATGTGTATGTGTGTTCCAGAATGTGTATGTGTGTTCCAGAGTGTGTATGTGTGTTCCAGAATGTGTATGTGTGTTCCAGAATGTGTATGTGTGTTCCAGAATGTGTATGTGTGTTCCAGAGTGTGTATGTGTGTTTCAGAGACTGTATATGTGTGTTCCAGAGAGTGTATGTGTGTTCCAGAGTGTGTATGTGTGTTCCAGATTGTGTATGTGTGTTAAAGAGTGTGTATGTGTGTTCCAGAGTGTGTATGTGTGTTCCAGAGTGTGTATGTGTGTTCCAGAGTGTGTATGTGTGTTCCAGAATGTGTATGTGTGTTCCAGAGTGTGTATGTGTGTTCCAGAGTGTGTATGTGTGTTCCAGAGTGTGTATGTGTGTTCCAGAATGTGTATGTGTGTTCCAGAGTGTGTATGTGTGTTCCAGAATTTGTATGTGTGTTCCAGAATGTGTAAGTGTGTTCCAGAATGTGTATGTGTGTTCCAGAATGTGTATGTGTGTTCCAGAGTGTGTATGTGTGTTCCAGAGTGTGTATGTGTGTTCCAGAGTGTGTATGTGTGTTCCAGAGTGTGTATGTGTGTTCCAGAATGTGTATGTGTGTTCCAGAGTGTGTATGTGTGTTCCAGAGTGTGTATGTGTGTTCCAGAGTGTGTATGTGTGTTCCAGAATGTGTATGTGTGTTCCAGAGTGTGTATGTGTGTTCCAGAATGTGTATGTGTGTTCCAGAATGTGTAAGTGTGTTCCAGAATGTGTATGTGTGTTCCAGAATGTGTATGTGTGTTCCAGAGTGTGTATGTGTGTTCCAGAATGTGTATGTGTGTTCCAGAATGTGTATGTGTGTTCCAGAATGTGTATGTGTGTTCCAGAGTGTGTATGTGTGTTCCAGAGTATGTATGTGTGTTCCAGAGTGTGTATGTGTGTTCCAGAGTGTGTATGTGTGTTCCAGACACAGGAGGTTGGTGGCAGGTTAATTGGGGAGAACGGGCTTGTGGTAATAACTGGAGCAAATGGTTTCCAGGTGTTTGATGCCATTCCATTTGCTCCGTTCAGGTCGTTATTATGAGCCGTTCTCCGCTCAGCGGCCTCTTGTGGTACCAGAGTGTGTATGTGTTTTCCAATATGTGTGTGTGTGTGTGTATGTGTGTTCCAAAGTGTGCATGTGTGTTCCAGAGTGTGTGTGTGTTTGTTTCCTGTGGGCAGTGCTCTGGTTGGATGTGGCCTGGTAAGGCTTGACAGCACTGAGTCACGAACACCCCTTCCGCCACACTCACACACAGACACACACACACACACACTCACACACAGACACACACACACTCACATACACACTACACACACAGACACATTACATACACAGACACACTCACACACAGACACACTACACACACAGACACACTCACACATAGACACACTCACACACAGACACACTACACACAGACACACACACACACAGACACACTCACACACAGACACACTACACACACAGACACACTCACACACAGACACACTCACACACAGACACACTCACACACAGACACACTACACACACAGACACACACACACAGACACACTACACACACACACACACACAGACACACTCACACACAGACACATTCACACAGACACACTCACACACAGACACACTACACACACAGACACACTCACACACAGACACACTCACACACAGACACACTACACACACAGACACACTCACACACAGACACACTACACACAAAGACACACTCACACACAGACACACTCACACAAAGACACACTCACACACAGACACACTACACACACACATTCCCTTGCTACTTCCGCTGTTCTTACGTTCCTGCTTTGCTCTAATTACTATGAATCCAGGAATATTCCATGCGGACAGGAGCTGTGTGTGTATGTGTGTGTGTGTGTGTGTGTATGTGTGTGAAAGAGCTATCAGTCTCACCCTGGGACTATCAGGCTGTCTCTAGGCAGACAGAGACACCCTACATTCCAGCAGTCTTGTTTTCCAATAAGTATTATGTCTTACATGCAGCTCAGCAAAATCAGCAGAAAAGCTACACAGAGAAAAATATATAGGCAGCATTTTTTTTTACTTTAGCTTGTGTGTGTGTGTGTGCCTGTGCGTGTGTCTGTGTGTGTGTGTGTGTGTGTCTGTGTGTGTGTGTGTCAGCATCGTACTTCTCCAAGGGCTCACTGTCTTAAAGCCCAATTCACAGTTTTCGCGCCAATATTGTTCCTCTGAGGCAATGTCATGGAGCGCACACACGCTCTCACAAAACAATGCACACTACTATGCATTGGTACTTCACAGGGGTGGGTAAAATAGTGATGAGTCTGTGCACGCACGCACACACACACACACACACAGGCATGAAGACACACAGGCATGAAGACAAGCACACAGACACACACATATATGAAAACATTGTCTTCCAGAGTTGTGATGAACATTCACTCACTACATTAGAACAGCCACTGTAAAAGACAACCTTGAGAGAGAGGGACATTTGATTGCTCTGGAGGCTTGTTTCGCTGATTCATTAAATACTTTCACCAAACAATTGAAGGAAAACAAAGTAGCCTATTGCATTTAAATAGCTGTCCTCTATCTTACCTCTATCTCTTTCTCCTTTACCATCCTCTCATCATCCCTTCCCACTTAATCTGAAGACACCTCATTACATGGGCCAAGAGTTTTTCCTGACTGCGTGCTTCACCTAGGGGCTGGAGTTTTTCCTGGTCAGTTAACATGGTCCAGAAAAGATCCAGGCAGTACTGTAGGGGAGTACGATTGCCCCCTCTCATTGAAGCCACGGAAGCCAAAGGCCGACTGCGGTACTGCAGGCATTGTTAGCAGAAAACAGGATATAGTTCTTTTTTAAGGCCATAACCATGTCTGTGAGGTGTATACTTTAGTTTCAAAGTAGATTTGTTTAAGACTACCAAGAAACACTATGTGTGACCCTGATTTAGCCAACTGCAGTAAAAGGTTAACCCACTTAATTTGGCTTCAATTCGCTATATAATCTTCACATAGGAATGAATGGTGTCACATGATCGATGGCTTTGTCCAGTCATATATACAGACATTGCCATACTCAAATTTACAAATATTTACTGTCATACACAAAATACAAACCTCAATCAAATGTGTGTTCCAACTAACAAAGAATAAGATGTTTTTGTTTCTATTAGATAAAGCCCGGGGTGGCTGGAGACAAGGTGGCCCAGGGGAGGGTGCTCCGTCTCTGACAGCGGAGGCTGCAGACAAGGTAACCCAGGGGAGTGTGCTCCGTCTCTGGATCCAGATCACAGCTCTGCCTCCTAACCCCCTGGCTCTTCATCACCAAGAGAATGAGGACTGAGAGGGATCCACCATCCATCATGCTGACACATTCACTGCCTAGATAGCGACACAGCCCACTGACAACACAGACTGAGGTACACACAGATGCATGCATTCACACACGCACGCACGCAGGTTATAGCAAGTAAATATGACTCCTTGTTCATATTAATCAGACTTTGATTGCTCTAATCATTCCTGTAGAGAGCTCTGTGTGTGTGTGTGTGTGTGTGTGTGTGGGGGGGGGGGGGGGGTTAAGGGGCTAGTGGTTAGGTTTAGGTTTAGGGTTAGGGTTAGGTTTAGGAGTTAGGTTTAGGTTTAGGGTTCGGGTTAGGGTTACGAGTTAAGGATAGGGTTAGGGTTCGGGTTAATTTAAGAGTTAGGGTTACGATTATGTTTAGGGTTAGGGGTTAGGAAAAATAGCTCCGAGGGTCGCGTCTTCAATCCCACTGCTGGACACTTGTTTTTATTTTTGTTTGTTTTAATCCTATACAAAACCTTAACTCTTAACTTAACCATTTAGAATGAATGCCTGCATTTAACCATGACAGCTACAGCAGCAGACAACCCAGGGTTTCAAAAACAACTTCAAAATTTGACGTTTGGAGGAACTTATTATTTGTTAATATTTCCTATTGTTGTTGCATTGTCGAGAATGAACCTGCAAGTAATCGTTTTATTAATACCATGCGTATCTTATACATATGACAAAAAAACTTGAAACTTCGAAATTTGACGTTTGGAGAAAGTGGACAAAAGACTGAATCTGAAGTCAAATTGATTCAACAATGAGATCTTGTTGGGAAAAACAGGGCAATTATCTGCTAGTACAGTTTTACTTCAAAACTAGCAATCAAACTCCAGCTGTATACAAAGTTTTTACTTAGACATGTGTTCATCTGAGAGAGGGAGAAAAACAGTGTGTGTGTGTGTGTGTGTTCTCATGTTGTCACAGTGTTCTTTTAATTTATTAATGACAGGGGAATACTCTGATCTGATTTTCACAAACACTTGGTACTCAGTCATGTACATGCTGAAAGCCCATTTACAGTTTTTTTCAATTGTTTAAGCACAATTTTGAAAACAGGGCCCGGTTTGTCAAAACACTACACACAATTAGCACAACCCTACACCAAAGTAGCACAACACTTCAGATCATTTGCAAAATGGAACACTTTTGTCAAAACTATACACGACTTCATAAAAACAATATTTTGTTACCATACGAAACACACACATTTCATATTACTTCAATCTTTTTGAACCAGTTACACACTGCTGTTGCTAACCTAAAACACTTTTAGCAAGTCTAATTCTCAGTGATTAGAGTACTGTACACAGAGAAAGTGCAACTATACAAACACTACACAATACCAATGCTGCAGACTGAGGAAAATATCATTTATTTCTCTCCATATACCCAAATCAGTCAACATGTCAACATGGAGAATCACAACAAAACATGTCCCAGTTTTCATGCTACTACAGTAGTGTGCATAACACTGTTAGCTCAGCAAACAACAGACAAACGTAAAATACTGTATCCAGTACAGGTTACAATTACAGTAAATAACAACAAACATAAAAAATAATTTGAAAAAAAAAACGGACAATATTGTAAAGAAAATACTACAGTAAACATACTATACATTATCTCTTCGCCTAGCTGGATCTGGCCAGAGAATTTCATCAACATCACAAGCAATATCCTCATTAGCAAGACAACGCGGGAAGAACCGTCTTGAATGTCGAATCCATCCTGCGGCGTCGACTTGGTCACAGGCGTCCTCCATGGCCTGAATGAGGGGTACCTGAGCCTGGGGCTGGAGATCGTAAACCTTCAACCGCCATGCAGAGAAAAACTATTCGATAGTTTTTAGAAACGGAGAGTATGGTGGAAGGTATAGTACTGTCAACTGTGGATGGTGTTGAAACCAGTTCTGGACCAAAGCAGAGCGGTGGAATGACACATTGTCCCAAATGACAGTGTATTGCATCTGGTGCATTTCATTACCTGCTGTGACGATGTGGGGCAATCGGTCCAAAAATGTGAGAATGTGAGGTGTGTTGTAAGGGCCCATTTTGGCATGACGGAGGAGAACCCCATGCTGTGAAATGGCAGCGCAAAGGGTGATGTTACCGCCACGTTGCCCTGGGACATTGATTATAGCCCTGTGGCCAATGATATTTCTGCCTCTCCTTCTTGCTTTTGTGAGGTTGAACCCTGCCTCATCAATATATATGAATTCATGCAGGATTTCCTCAGCATCCATCTGCAAAACTCTCTAAAATACAGTGAAAGACAAGATTGTGTAGTTCAGGATAGGTCTAGTATACAGTCAATGTAAAAAAGTTGTTTGACCCTCTCTGAATTCCGCTCAAAAGACACTCGATAAAGTTGTTTCATTTGAACCTGATGTCTTTTCAGGATGCGTGCCAGTGTTGACTGAGAGACCTGATGGACATTATTGAAAATGGCATGGTCACCGATAATGTTGGCTTGTAGTTCTCTGAGCCTGATAGCATTATTTGCCAAAACCATGTTTATTATCTCTCTCTCTTGTTCTTGCGTGAATATGGGCGCCCTTCCTCCTTGTCGTTCCTGACCCTCAATCCTATGTAATAATAATAATAATGTATGTGGAGAATAATACATGTAACTTACTGTACAATGTCACAGGAAGGGGTATCACAAGTGCTGATATGATGCATACAATAAGCGGCTGATTACTGTAACTGTAGACAGATCCTCTTTTACCTGTTTTCCTGTCGAAAAGTCCTTATGACAGATGACACTGTATATCTGCTAAGATCATGGTCACAACATGGTCCACTAGTGTTGCACTAGTGTTGCACAAATGTCATTTGATAAGTTTGGTCCTCTTCTTCTTTGTGCACGTTCTCCTCCTGCTTCAGGTCTTCCTCGACCTCTGGCTCGGCCTCTGCCTCTTCCTCTACCTCCTTCGTGTACTCCTCCTCTCACCCTCACTCTTCTTCTGACTCTCACCCTCACTCTTCATTTTTGTTGAAGGCAGGTGAACCTACCTGCTGCATTTTTATAGTGCTTAAACCTGATTGGTGTGTCTACAATTTAGCAATCATGTGTTTGTGCACCTGATGGCTGTGTTTAACAGATTGGCTCATAGGTGTGGTAATTTGACAGTCAGTGCTTTGGAATTGCAAGGAAGTGACATCATGATATACTTCTGTGTCTGATGTATACAAGTGTGTTTAGTGTTTTGCAAATCACTGTGTGTAATGTTTTGCAAATAGTGTGAAGCTGACAATGTGCTTACAGTTGTGCAAATCTAGCCTTGTGTTTTGCTCCTTGAGTGTAAGGTTTTGCTAATTGTGGGAAAAGTTAAATTTTTGTGTGTATGCAATCGTAAAAAACTGTAATCAGCCTCCTCCTACTTACATGACCCTGTGTGTGTGTGTATGTGTATGTGTATGTGTGTGTGTATGTGTATGTGTGTGTGTGTGTATGTGTGTGTGTGTGTATATGTGTGTATGTGTGTGTGTGTGTGTGTGTATGTGTGTGTGTGTATGTGTGTGTGTATGTGTGTGTGTGTATGTGTGTGTGTGTGTGTATGTGTGTGCATGTGTGTGTGTGTATGTGTGTGTGTGTGTGTGTGTGTGTGTGTGTGTGTGTGTGTACGTGTGTCTATGTATTCCTGTGTGAATGTGTGTCTATGTATTCCTGTGTGTATGTGTGTCTATGCATTCCTGTTGGTATGTGTGTCTATGTATTATTGTGTGTATGTGTGTTTATGTATTCCTGTGTGTATGTGTGTCTATGTATTCCTGTGTGTATGTGTGTCTATGCATTCCTGTGTGTATGTGTGTCTATGCATTCCTGTGTGTATGTGTGTCTATGTATTCCTGTGTGTATGTGTGTCTATTCATTCCTGTGTGTATGTGTGTCTATGCATTCCTGTGTGTATGTGTGTCTATGTATTCATGTGTGTATGCGTGCATGCCCCCTGTATTCCTGTGTGCATGCGTGCGTGCCCCCTGTATCCTGTGTGCATGCGTGCGTGCCCCCTGTATTCCTGTGTGCATGCGTGCGTGCCCCCTGTATTCCTGTGTGCATGCGTGCATGCAAAGGTGTGTGTGTCAGATTAAAACACTCCACCTCTCAAGGGGCCTTGCATGAGCAAACAATGAGATCTGTGTTCAGGTCGATAGTGTGCCGCCGATCTGTTTGCTTGTATTATTCATTGACCATATTTTCTCCCCTATCGGACCATGCACTGAGGTCTGTGAACAGTGTGTGTGTGATGGGGTGTGAGATTGGCAGCTTGTTTAAGGTTAAAGTGTTTTGCTAAAGAAAGGTGAAAAGAGCCTACTCTGCTGCTGGTAGTTCGGCAGCTGCCAAACACACACGCACCAAAGATGGCCAAATGCTTTGTAGACTGAGATACAATCTACAGACAGTCTTTCTCTACCTCTATATATCCAAACACAATCTAAGCTCAAAACTGAGGGAAAAGGTGTACGCGATTCAAGGCAACACAGTGCACGCAAGCTAGTGATAAGGGTGCTCAAAAATCCAATGCACTAACTCTCTATTTGAGCTTTGAATTGTGAGAAGCTGAAAGAGCAGCTGAAAGAGAAGCTGAAAGTGAAGCTGAAAGAGAAGCTGAACGAGAAGCTGAAAAAGAAGCGGAAAAAAATATTGTATCTGTACTCTTTATCTATCCATCTTGTAGTTCATAATACGTTATGTATTGGCGTTCTGTATTGACGTATCTTGATGGAGTTTAGCCTACACAAAGGTAGTGTGATGCAGACAACTCTCAACGTCTGCCCACTTACAGTGAAACATTCCTATCTATCTTGGTAGATGGAGACACACGCATATACACACTCTGAGACAAGCACATACACAAACACGCAAACATTTAGACACCTAACATACAAACAAACAAACAAATAAACAAACACAAAAATAGTAGTTGTCACGGTCTCTAGAAAACCTCTTTGTGATGTTACCCCTATCTAAATCTGAAATCTAGCTTTGTCTCCATGGTAACACCTTCTGTAATGTTCCACAGTAACAGGTGGAGGGGTGTGAAGACACAACGACACAGAGAGAGTGAGAAGGAGGGAGAGATAGAGAGGGAGGGAGAGAGAGAGAGAGAGAGAGAGAGAGAGAGAGAGAGAGAGAGAGAGAGAGAGAGAGAGAGAGAGAGAGAGAGAGAGAGTGAGAGAGTGAGAGAGAGAGAGAGAGAGAGAGAGAGAGAGAGAGAGAGGGAGGGAGAGGTAGAGAGGGAGGGAGAGCGAGAGAGAGGGAGGGAGAGGTAGAGAGGGAGGGAGAGAGAGAGAGAGAGAGAGAGAGAGAGAGAGAGAGAGAGAGAGAGAGAGAGAGAGAGGGAGGGAGAGGTAGAGAGGGAGGGAGAGAGAGAGAGAGAGGGAGGGAGAGGTAGAGAGGGAGGGAGAGAGAGAGAGAGAGGGAGGGAGAGGTAGAGAGGGAGGGAGAGAAACAAAGGGGGTGGGGGTGGAGTGAGGCTGAATACCTGTATAAAACATAATCCACCATTTCCACACACACAAACACAAAAATGTGTAAGTAATTAGGTGCCAATCAATGTGTGTAAAGGATCACTAAGTCACTAAATTAAGTTAATCAAGGACAACTGTTCACCCCGCTATCATCCAGAAGGCAAGGACAGTACAGGTGCATCAAAGCTGGGACCGAGAGTCTGAAAAACAGCTTCTATCTCTAAACCATCAGACTGTTAAACAGCCATCACTAGCACAGAGAGGCTGCTGCCTACATACAGACTTGAAAATCACTGGCCACTTTAATAAATGGAACACTAGTCACTTTAATAATGCCACTTTACAGTTTTTTCCAACTGCTTACACACGTTTTCAAAACTATGTCTCCTTTTTTCAAAACTCTACACACAATTCCCAAAACTGCACACACAAAATGCAAAATGCCTCACATCTCCTTCAAAATGTAACACTGCATTCAAAATGCCATAAACACATGTCAGAATGAAGCATTTGCATCAAATGGCAAACACATCTTTCATAATAGTACATTTTTGGATATACCATGTAAACACTGTTGTTCTAAATCTAAAGCTCTTTGGTCTTTCATAGGCTTATATCTACATTTCAATACAATGTTCTACAGTGAAAGTAATCTGCTGAGAGGGGTAACAAGTACACTGTAAACACCAATGCAATGTATAAACAGAAAATATTTATTAGGCCAAACATTACTGTTGTATACAGTAGCACACAACAAAACCATAAACATATGTAAACCAAAAGTATATTCTTTAGAATACAGTAAAGAACACAATTGTGTGTGTGGGGTCCCGGGGGGCAGTCCAGGAATTGGTAGGGGGGTGGGCAGTCACCAGTGCTAAGCTACGCTTCATCTCTTCTCCGGGCTGGGTCTGGCCACAATACTTTGTCCACATCACAAGATACGTTTTCTCTTGCCAAACATCGAGGGAAGTATCTCCTAGCATGGCGTATCCAACCTTGGACAGAGGCAACCTCTATGTCCCCACATGCGTCCTCCATTGCCTGGAGAAGCGGCATGCGGGCATAGGGTTGGCAATCATACACTTTCCAGCGCCAGGCTGAGAAGAATTCCTCTATGGGATTTAGAAAAGGTGAATATGAGGGTAGGTACAAAACTACAAATTGTGGATGGGTGGCAAACCAGTTTTGGACCAAAACAGCCCGGTGAAAACTAACATTGTCCCATATAACCACAAATCTAGCAGGCTCCTGATCTGGATCAGGGACAAGCATTGTGTAAATTGCATCCAGAAAAGTGAGCCTATGGCCGGTCTTGTACGGACCCAGTGTGGCATTGTGATGGAGGACCCCGTTTTGAGTGATGGCAGCACACATAGTTATATTACCCCCACGCTGTCCAGGGACATTGGTAATTGCCCTCTGTCCTTTTACATTTCTTCCGCGGCGCCTGGTTTTGGTGAGGTTGAAGCCAACCTCATCCACATAAATAAATCTCCTTCCTTCTCTTCTTTGCCCTCGTCCTCTTCTTCCTCTTCCTCTTCCTCTTCATTTTCCTCTTCCTCCTTCTCCTCCTCTTCCAACACTTCGTCTTTGAATTTGTCCTCGTTGTTGTCCCCTGCCTCTCCCTCCTACTCCTCTTGCTCTCTGTCCATTGTTGGCATCCATTGTTCAAAACAGGTAATCTGACCTTTGACCTATTTATAGGCCTATACTACAGTAAAGCAGTGATTGGTTAGTGATCAGTTAAGCAATTAGTGTTTGCAGATGTGAAGAGTGTGTGTGTGACCTGGTGAATAAGTGTAGCATTTTGAATGGTTGTGTTTGGAAAAGGAAAGCAAGTCACTTCCTGTTAGATTTTTGTGTTTTAGGTAGAGAATTGTGTGTAGTGTTTTGAAAAAAGTGTTTTATGCAATTGACAACTGAGTCAAAGGCTGAGAAATAGCTTATGGTTTTGGAGATTTGGTGTGTAGTTTTGCACTTTGAGTGAGAGGTTTCAAAAATCGTGTGACATGAAAAGATTTTGTGTGTAAGCAGTCGGAAAAAACTGTAATGTTTACATATCTTGCATTACCCATCTCATATGTATATTCTTATTCCATTCCTTTACTTAGATTTGTGTGTATTTGGTTTTTGTTGTGGAACTGTTAGATATTACTTGCTTGATATTGCTGCACTGTCGGAACTAGAAGCACAAGCAATTCGCTAAACTCGCAATAACATCTGCTAACCATGTGTATGTGACCAATGCATTTGATTTGATTTGATTTGGAAAAAAAATATTGAAATGCCCGTAAGTTTAGGCTCAGTGGGTTAGTTTGAGTGAATCACTTGTTGATGAAAAATGTTAACACTCTCTCTTTCTCTCTCTCTCTTTCTATGTCTGCTGATTATATAATGAACTCTATCTGTCCCGTTGATCCACTGTGTTGCCTGATAACCTTCCCATCAGCAAGGTAACATCATCCCCGAGGCTTAGGGCAGAGCTGTGTGTGTGTGTGTGTGTGTGTGTGTGTGTGTGTTTCTGTGTGTGTGTGTGTGCATGTGTGTATGTTTCTGTGTCATGACTGTGTGTGTGTGTGTGTATGTTTCTGTGTGTGTGTGTGTGTGTGTGTGTGTGTGTGTGTGCATGTGTGTATGTTTCTCTCTCTGTGTGTGTGTGTGTGTGTGTGTGTGTGTGTGTGTGTGTGTGTGTGTGTGTGTGTGTGTGTGTGTGTGTGTGTGTGTGTGTGTGTGTGTGTGTGTGTGTGTGTGCATGCGTGTGGCTGAGGGCAGAGAAGGCAGGGTAGGTCATCTGTTCTCTGACCAGGATGATTTTTAATATCTGATTAGAGTATTGGATTCTCGTTAGGAGAGAGCTGTCAAGCTGGCCCACAATCAGCCTTGCAGTACAGAAAACAGTACTGTCTCTATAAAGACATAAGGCAAGATGGTAATATGTGACTGATCACCTCTAAGTAGGCAGATGTCCAGTTTTTTCAGTGCATTAACAGTCGTATGTGACTGTGTTTAAAACCTTATCCAACACAACACTGTTTCACTAAGTATGTATAATAATCACTGTTTGTCTGTTGATGTAAACCCGTTCTTGTTGTTTATTCCAGAGAAAACATCCTAATACTGCAATTCCATCTCAGCAGATGGTCAACAGTAACCACACAGCAGATGGTCAACAGTAACCACACAGCAGATGGTCAACAGTAACCACACAGCAGATGGTCAACAGTAACCACACAGCAGATGGTCAACAGTAACCACACAGCATATGCACAGCTCTCACCTTTTAAGATCTGTTCCATAGATACAGCGCAACAACTGAGAAGCTAGTCAACAATTAGACATACAGATAAAAAAAACATTTTTAACTTTGGAATTTTTGAAAGCCAATAAGAGAAATACAAGCTTTATCAAGCAGAAATCAAAAGTCCATGACCCTTTGGAGTGTTATCAAAAGACAATCAGGCCAAACAAACTTCAACCCTGGGGTTTTTCCTCTGAAGATATATTAATTATATAATAATATGTTTTGGAAGAAATCTATAATTTATAGCAGACAAAAACACAACATTAGACTCAACAACCCAATATGAGCATCCTGCTCGAATGACAGCTTGCCTATGACTCTGAAGTCAAATAAAAAATACATTAGCACTTTTTCAAAGCTTTTAACTAGACCAGACAACCAACAACAGCAATCTGCTTGACTGACAGCCAGTATGTAAACAAAACTAAATTGAATAGAAGCCCCGCCTTACCTTGCCTGACGTCCCTGGGGGCTATGGCGATGGCATTGTTATGGTGCAGCTCTGTGACGCAGCATTCCTCAGGTAACAGCGATCCGTTACTATGGGGCGTTGATGGGAGAAGTGGTACAGGCTGAGCCACGACGACATTGTTGTTAGGACACACACACCCCGTCTGCGTAACTCTGCAACCGTCACCGTCAGCAGCGTCACCGTCTCCATGACGACCATTGCGCAGGCACTCCTCAAACCATCGGCAGAGTACTCCACAGGTGAACTGGCTGGAGTTCTCATTGTTGATTAGCAAAACCTCGACCAGCCGGAGTTCTAGCATTTCCTGGGTTACAGGCGGTTCGTCAGGTGACGGTAGTCTCGACAGGCACAGCTGGACAAAGTTCTTGTCAAACTGCAGAAATGAATAAGGTCCCTTTGATTCTAATTGGCTGCCGCAAAGGTCTATCACGTCCTGAGTTGGCATCTGTAGATCCAGCGGGCAGCTCTGATTGGCTAGATGGTGGTCGAGGGGGAGGAGCATGGGGGAGTGTGATTGACAGATGGAGGGGTGACGGGTGAATCGGAGATAGAGGGAATACTTGGTGGGATCGGGGTTCTCCAACGACCAGGAACAGCCCAGCACGCGCGACGGGAACAGCTCCCTCAGAGAGAAAGATCCATACAGTACCCCGGCTACCAGGCTGGAGCACGGGGAGGGGAGGCTGCCCCCCTCTGCCTCCCCGGGAGAGCTGCCCCTGGCAGCTCCATAGGTAGCGGCCAGGGTAGAGAGAGGAGCTAGAGCTAGAGGAACTAGAGCAGCCACGGCCCAGGCCACACCGAGGAGGGACGACAGCACACACAGATAAACCACGCCAGTAGTGTTCATCCTATGTCATTCGTCCTGCAGAAAAAGAGAGAGGGAGGGAGGGAGGTAGAGAGAGAGAGTGAGTGAGAGAGATATAGAGAAGGGAGGGAGATATGTAGAGAGGGGGAAGGAGATAGGTAGAGATGGGGAGAGGAGAAAGAAGAGAGAACAGAGAGTCAGTACTTTTGAGAAAGCAGACATCAATTCCGAAACAACATGACTGGCAGAATGAGAATGTGATATACCAATACCAGTCTCAATTCTCTCCCTTCACATTCTCTCTCCCTCACAGTCTCTCTCCCATCACATTCTCTCTCCCTCACATTATCTCTCCCATCACAGTCTTTCTCCCATCACAGTCTTTCTCCCATCGCAGTCTCTCTCCCCTCACAGTCTAATAATAAGCAAGTTTATGGTCATGGTTCCATCATGAAGGTCGCTCTGCCTCTGACACACACTCTCCCCTGGCGGGCTGGATTAAAGGGGCTGATGACTTGGCTGTTGAGACGTGAACAATGTACCCCACTCCACACAGCCCTGCTGGGGCAGACTCACCCCTCCAGACACACACACACACCCTGCTGATTGTCTTACCTAAGGCAATGGGGCAAACCATTACCCCTGCCGTCACAGTGAGGGTCTGCCACCAGCCTGATCTTTACACACACATGCTTACACACACATACACACACACAAACACGCACACAAACACACAAACACATACGCACACATACACACACACACACACACAGACATACTGATCCAATAAGGGGCGCAAAAAGCTAAAGAAAATCAATCGTTCATTCATATTTTATTCAGTTGTACCTCATGTTCACTTCTAAGAGGCTTTCAAATGCCTCAGCGTGGACATGAAGATTTAATGGCAGAAACACTGAGAGAGCTCTATTGACTGGTGTACACTCAACTCAACTAACCTCATGATACCATGCACACACACACTCCAAACCAGTCTGTGTCTCCCTCATGATGGAAATGTGAGTT
Organism: Coregonus lavaretus; assembly: GCF_964263955.1. Lineage (NCBI taxonomy): Eukaryota > Metazoa > Chordata > Actinopteri > Salmoniformes > Salmonidae > Coregonus > Coregonus lavaretus. Next base: position 271,491 of record NW_028158296.1, read on the forward strand.
AACTCATTATGAGTAAACCCTTTTGATGTTGACCGTTTCTACCCACTCATGTGGGTTATATGAGTATGATCACTAGGGCTGGCACAATTATCGTAAAATCATAGCGTATAATCATATAGTCAATTAGGGGCAATAACCGTGAACTCAAAATAATAATATGATGATGTGGCTGGTGACACTTCGTTTCTTGAAAGTCCAATATCTTGAAAACATATCTGCTGACATGCAAAACATTTTGGGACTGTATCCCAACTAGTGTTGCACGGTATACCAAACACTGGTACTTTTTCAATACTAGAACATGAAAAATGGTTCGGTTCTAGAATTTTGCTTACTTTTGGTACTTCAAGTCTGCCTAGTGCACCGTGCCTGCTCCACATACTCACTGTTAGCCTGCACTGGGAGTCTGGGATGCGTCATGTTTAACTCCCCACTCAAGTTAACACTCTTGAAGAATGTGATATGGCATGTGGAAATGTTGAAACTGTTCATTACTGTTCACAAAACAATGTCCATGACAACATACAGTCTAGAATAACTTTACGATGCAAGAAAATACCGGTACCTTCCAGCTTTGTAGGCTAACTTTCCTTGCTAGCTTACAGCTGAAACAAAGATAAATTCACTACCCTAGTACCTTGTTTGTGATAATAGGCAAATCATAATGCAAAATATGCTGATTTCAAAGCTGATAGCCATCAAAAACGTTATTCATTCACTTAATTGGTCTCCCTCACGTCTCTCCCTCAGCCAAAGATTATATTGCCTCAGCGAACTGAGGACTCTGACAGGCCGCACCACTCCTGGCTTGTGAATGACAGTCATTACTGGGTAAAGAGACAGAGCACACTTTTATAAAATAAGTTACTTCTATGCAAATGTTGTTGATCAGTACAATAAAATAAGTATTACATGTTAGGGAAACAGATTGTTTGTCATCTGTAGCCCCATGAAATCAGCCAAAACAAGCTCAGTAACTCAATGCATGCACTCCTAGGCTACATCTTGAATTACCCACTTTATCAATAGAGATTTACCATTCAAATAAATGATTACCATTGTGTTGTTTCGTAGTTAGACTGGTAAAATCCAAGTCAAATTGATTGTATAATTGATTCATTAATGCATACATGGCTGTCTCTGAAAAATTCTGGCATAAAACATTTCAAATGTAATATTATTGAACATGAAAGATGCCAAATGATTGAACAGAGCAGTAGCTGAGTTTATCTGTCTGGATCAAATATATGTGATGGTATCGAATATCGTGATACTAAACCTGGCATCGTTATTGAAGTCAGAATTCTGGTATTGTGACAACATTGGACTAATGAAAAAAAGTTGAACTTTATTTTCAAGTAGATATATTTTACTCAATAGCAGTGTTAAATGTTTACATAAAGTTGGTCATAATTTTACAAGCAGAACGGCACAGTCGGGACGAAAAGCTTAATTTCCCAAATTTCCAAGCGGTCAAAAAAAAGTTTTTTTAGCCAAGGGTGTCACCAAAGCTATGGTATATTAGGTATGTCGTAGCTAATTTTCGAAGATGCATTATGATGCTTTACAACCTCCAAATAGTTTTTCTACAAAAATATCAATAACCGTGGTCATTAACGACAATTAATCGCTACCCCAAAATGTCATGATCGTCACAGCCCTAATGATCACACTCAACTCTGATGGTAAACAGTGCAGTCCACACATACACACCACTCATAACATCGAGAGATAGAGAGAGAGCGAGAGAGAGAGAGCGAGAGAGAGAGAGAGAGAGAGAGAGAGAGAGAGAGAGAGAAAGCCCTTAAATTGAAATTGAATTGAAATACAGAAACAGAGACAGAGACAGAGACAGAGACAGAGACAGAGACAGACAGAGACAGAGACAGAGAGAGAGACAGACACAGAGACAGAGACAGAGACAGAGACAGAGACAGAGACAGAGACAGAGACAGACACAGAGACAGAGACAGAGACAGAGACAGACAGAGACAGACAGAGACAGACACAGAGACAGAGACAGAGACAGAGACAGAGACAGAGACAGAGACAGAGACAGAGACAGAGACAGAGGGGTTCATTTCATGACTCCTGCTTATCTTCATACACTGATGCCTTTTCCAATAAGAGCTGACAGAGAACTGCTTTACTCTGGGTAACAAGAGGTCCAGTACTGGCCAAGTGTAGACACACACACACACCGATACACACACACACCGACACACACACACAGACACACGGCTGATCTATTTCAGGGTGTAGGACAGTTATGGAAAGCTGCCACATGCAAATTCTACAGAGAAATTCAATTACACAGAGCCCAGGGAATCTACAATTAGATACTAGATAAATGAGCGGTTTTGAAAACAATTTTTTGTCACATTTTTCCCTTCTGTGCCTTATCAAAAAAATATTGTGGAATGTGGTGTGTGTATGTGCATATTATATGTGCATGACCATGTGTGTGTGTGATTTTCTCTTCATTCTCTGATGAAAGGGCTGCTATAAGAGGCTGAGAGGCTAAGGGACACTTTAAGAAACTGAAGGGGTGATGGTAAGAGGCTGAGGGCCAGGGTTCGAGCACTACGTCAAGAGTCTCCACACAAAGGACTGTGACAGTAAGAGACTGTGAAGAGAGTACAGCTAGTCTCCACTAATGAGACTCACAAAGACATGAAAGGAAAAGAGGGAGAGCGGGAGGGAGAGAGATGGATGAAAGGCAGGGAGTGGGCTAGGGGTGGAGAGGGAGAGAGAGTGAGAGAGATAGTGTGAGAGAGGGGGTGGATGGGTGGGTGGGTGGGAAGAGTGTTGGGTGGAGAGGAGAGGGTCAGGGGTGGGGAAGGAGTGGAGGGGGAGAGGAGAGAGATACTGTAGATTAGATGAATAGATAGATGGAGAGGGGGTTAGAGGGCTATAGAGGGGGGTAGAGGGGAGATAGAAGGGTGGTAGAGGGGGATAAAGGGTGTTGAAATGGGGATAGAAGGGGGGTAGAGGGGGGATAGAGGGGGGACGGTGGGGGTTAGCTGACAAAGCATAGAGATAGTATGACAGAGAAAATCATATGTTCCTGCAGTATTTCTGCTGTATACTGTATAAACAAAAGTTACTGAAGTGAAATATCCCTAGCTGATTGTTGCTTTGGATGAATTGTAAAACACTTTCAACAGCTATGACTTTCCGAAAGTATTTAGAATACAAAAGCCAGTCAATATCAGTTACCCACAGCTCAGTTCTCTCTCTCATTCTGTCGTTCTTTTCCTCTGTCTTTCACAGGTTTGACAGTGAAGAAATGTTCTAAGCAGGAGATCACACAGGTAAGAACAGAGACAAAGGAACAAGAAAATGACAGAAAGAGACAAAATACACACAACCCACAGCTACTTTCATTTATTAGCAGGAATGTTTGCTTTGAAATTGCCAGCTACAACCAGCGAACGCGGAGTAAACATGGCAACTTATCAGTTTTAATATTATTTTTGACAGGTTTACCTCATGGTCTTTCATATGTGTGGCGGCCTAGGGATACCCCTTCACATCGTCAATTTTTTACTTCAGATTTTTTTAATATAGCTCTTAAAAGTACCAACTGTCCCAAATCCAGATCTTTTTCAATCACTGAAATATCTATCAGAACCTGAATTATGAGCTTTTAAAGTTGACTTCAGTTGACTTCAAGAGAAAACAGAGAAAACATCTTTATTCTTTTTAAAACAGCAACTGCTGGTATGGTTTACATTAAATAATCATTACTGTAACTAATTCATATAATCCCTTGGATTTCTTAACATTTTATTGTATTACGAAGTGGGATTAAAATGGATTTAATTGTAATTTTTTGTCAACAATCTACTAAAAACAATGTCAAATCAAAAAACTATTCTAACATTTTTAAAAGATTAATAAAAATGTCATAACTAAAATATAGTCGTTGCATACAGTGAATATTCAGCCCCTTTGTTTAGGCAAACCTAAATTAGTTCAGGAGTAAAGTTTGCGTTAACAAATCCCATAACTCTGTGTGAAATAATGTTGATATTATTTTTGAATGACTAATCCTTCCTTTATACCCCATACATTCAACATCTGTAAGGTCCCTAAGTCAAGTACTGAATTTCAAGCACATATTCAACTACAATGACCAGGGAGCTTTTCTCGGCAGAGTTGCAAAGAAAAAGCCATATCAAAGACTGGCTAATAAAAAGAAAACATGGGCAGTCTGAGATAAGGCTTTTTCTTTGCAACTCTGCCTAGAAGGTCAGCATCCCAGAGTCGCCTCTTCACTGCTGACGTTGAGACTGATGTTTTGCAGGTACTATTTAATGAAGCTGCCAGTTGAGGACCTGTGAGGCACCTGTTTCTCAAATGAGACACTCTAATGTATTTGTCCTCTTGCTCAGTTGTGCACCGGGGCCTCCCACTCCTCTTTCTATTCTGATTAGAGCCAGTTTGCGCTGTTCTGTGAAGGGAGTAGTACACAGCGTTGTACGAGATCTTCAGTTTCTTGTCAATTTCTCACATGGAATAGCCTTCATTTCTCAGAACAAGAATAGACTGACGAGTTTCAGAAGAAAGTTATTTGTTTATGGCCATTTTGAGCCTGTAATCAAACCCACAATTGCTGATGCTCCAGAAACTCAACTAGTCTCAAGAAGGCCAGTTTTATTGCTAATTTAATCAGCACAACAGTTTTCAGCTGTTCTTAATGATGGCTAATGATCAATTAGCCTTTTAAAAGGATAAACTTGGATTAGCAAACACAACGTGACATTGGAACACAGGACTGATGGTTGCTGATAATGGGCCTCTGTACGCCTATGTAGATATTCCATTAAAAATCAGCAGCTTCCAGCTACAATAGCCCTTTACAACATTAACAATGTCTACACTGTATTTCTGATCAATTTGATGTTATTTTAATGGACCAAAAAATTGCTTTTCTTTCGAAAACAAGGACATTTCTAAGTGACCCCAAACTTTTGAACAGTAGTGAATGCAACGACTATATTTTAGTTATTTATTTCTAGCAATATTTAAAAAATCTTAAAATGTTTCTTCCACTTTGACATTACAGAGTATTCTGTGTAGATTTGTTGAACAAAAATTACAATGAAATCCATTTAAATCCCAATATGTAACACAATAAAATGCGGAGAAATCAAGCGGTTTGAAACCTTTTGCAAGGCTCTTTACATATATTTGAATTGGAGCCAAAATCATGTACATTTCAGTGCGATTATTACAACAAATCCTTAAAAAGAAAAACATCTGATTTTGGCTCCAATTCAAAGATCTGTTTGATTTGACTGTGTACAATACAATACATATACATAATTGATATTCAGCTTGCAGGAACAGGTACTGGAACGAGTTGCAGACGTCTCCATGGCCAGGAGGAACGATCTCATCTACTGAGAGATTAGATAAAATGAGTTTGTCATACAGGCATAGTAAAAACAATACAAATACTCAAAATACGATAAGACAATCACACAAAACATAAACATACTGTATAACTGTAAAGAGGACTGTAAAATAGTACAGTACAATTGTGCAAAAGCAAATGAAGGGATTTGGTAGTGTTGTGTGTTGACTGCGACCTGGTGTTGTTGAAGGCCCAGATGGAAATGGGCAAGAAGGATTTAATTAATATTACTATTAATGAATTTGACTCTCTCTCTCTGACAAACAAACACAAAGAGATCTCTAACACACACAAAAACAAACTACTAGGTCATCATTCTTACCTTAGCTGAATGCTCCATTGTGACGACCACCTTGGATCCAGCACTGGACACCAGATCCATGAGCCTGCCCATTCCCTTCACCATCTTACCCTGAGGGAAGAAAACATGTTTCAGCACTTTATCAGTCTTATTCATTTGGGTCCACAATAAAGTAAATTGTCATGGAGACCCAAATGTTTTAAACACACACAAAAGGGTCTCTCTACCTCTTCAAACCGCTGTGTTTATCTTACCTCTATCTCCCTCTCTCTAAATTAATTCAGATGACCTTGTTTGCTAGCTAACTTGTTTTGTGGGATACAGGGATGAAAAATACCACGGCTGTTGAAATAGTCATCGAAACATTCAGGCTAACATTAGCTGTAGCAGCTTGTCTTCAAACTTGTCTTCAATGGTACTGTCACTCCAACAACACTAGCTACAGCCTACCTTGAACAAAGACAGAGTAGATGCAGGTAGTGAAGGCCTGAGTTTATGAAGTCTAGCTAATGCATTGTGTACTTTTGACATTTTAGTCATTTAGCAGACGCTCTTATCCAGAGCGACTTACAATTAGTGAGTGCATACATTTTTCATACTGGCCCCCCGTGGGGATAGCTTAACATACCTTGCTTGCTCCTCGTTGAAGACGCTCTCTCATCTCTCCATCCATGATGAGGTGACAGATGATTGTTGAGAACACTCGTAAAATAATCCTTTCAATACCGGTAATGCAGACAATTACAATGATGGAAGCCACAATCTATCTGCAATATTAAAGCTGATCTACCCCATAAAAAAAAAGAAGAAGAAAAAAAAAAAAGAGTAATAAACATTGCTATTTGTCTGAGAAGTCAGCTATCAGCTTCAACGATGATTGATGACTAACTAGAAAACGGGAAGACCATGCGCGTGTGCATGCACCCCTTCTTGCCTGTGCACTCATTCACACCCCCTCAAAGATTAAAAGCAGTGGATTGGTGTATTGGTAGACAATTCATCTACTTCTATCCAATGCTTTTACATCTGTGAGGGGAGTGAAGGCGAGTGGCTAGCAAGAAATGGGACACGGCTCAAAATGACATAGCTAACGAACGACAGCAAAATGCCTCTTGCTAAAAACAAGTTTACGATCAATCAAAATAATTCTGAACTGCTGAAATTACTGCAATATTGCAATATATTTGGATAACCTTTCATGTCATTGATCAAGCAATATTTATTTTATTAACTCCGAAATCTTGGTTAAGGTAAGTAAAGGTAACATCGCTCACTGTTGCCCCTAGTGGCCGGTTTCCACATCATCTCCCGACGTCCTCAGACATGGATGGATGTCGAATACTGACTTGTATCATGGGTGACCTGGCTGATTCAATATTATAGACAGTGAGACAGACCTGTCATGCAGCTTCGACTTTGTTTACATAAGAAAACACATCCCACATTTTTTTAATTGAGAAATACTGCACCAAACACCTTAGTTAGATGTAAAATTGCGCAACTAAAACATCCTCAGCAAAAACATCAAAATTAATTACAGATTTCTTGAGTTATGTTAGATTCATTCTGGGGAATTTGAGGAAGTGAAATTGGCTTCCGTGTCTACAGTGTCTCAAGGAATACCTGGGATAGGATAAAGTAATCCTTCTACCCTCCCTTACCCCACACCCCCAAAACAATAAAAAAAAAAAATAATAACATTGTAAAGTGGTTATCCCACTGGCTATAAGGTGAATGCACCAATTTGTAAGTCGCTCTGGATAAGAGCGTCTGCTAAATGACGGAAATGTAAAATGTAAATGTAATGGGGGACAAACAGCATTAACCAAATGCGAATTGTTCAGGACACACACCTCCAAGACTGAATTCTTGTTTTTCTAATAAGCAACGGAAAAACATACGGGCCAATCAACATGTTCAGTGGGTCTTTAAGTAATCATACAATATTTTTATATTACAAGAAAGTAAAGGGTTTAAAGTATCCAAAACAACCAAAATGTCAATTTCCACAAAAATGGAATGTCGTTGCATTTTGGCTTTTTCCCAACAGTGAGTTGGTGTGACATCTGATGGGTTGACAAGTGAACACGATAGCTACGTGATGGAAGTGACTGATCTTGTCTGTGTGTGTTTGTGTGTGTGTGTGCATGTGAGTGTGCGTGTGTGTGTGCATATGTGCATTTGAGTGTGTGCGTGCCTGTGTGTATGTGTTTGTGTGTGTGTGTGATCTAAGGCCAATGTTATGTTGGTCACTGCAATCTCTCTATAGTTAGGTTCACCTCAATTACCCCTTACTAACCTGTGCCCCCGTACATTGACTCGGTACCGGTACACCCTGTATATAGCCTCGCTATTGTTATTTTACTGCTGCTCTTTAAATATTTGTTACTTTTATTTCTTCTAATTTTTTTATTTAATGCATTTTTGGTATTTTTGTGTTATTCTTTCTTAAAATTGCATTGTTGGTTAAGGGCTTGTAACTAAGCATTTCACTTTAAGGTCTACACCTGTTGTATTCGGGCGCATGTGACAAATACAATTTGATTTGATTTGATTTGTTTTTGATTCATTAGAGTAAGCTGATGCTAGATCTGTGCTATGGACAACCTATGTTATTGTAGCATAATGGTATAATAGTGTAGTCTAGAGGACTGTATTAGAGAATAAGGTGCCTTTGCTATGAAAACGTAGCTCAATTATACAACAGGATCTCACGGTTTTACCTATTAGATTTCAGATTCTGACATTTATAAAAAAAAATCCAAACGTCAATTTTTTTGTGTTTTTGACACCCTGGGTTGACGCCTCCTGCTCATCATTGTTCCGTTTCTCCAAATGCCAAATTTCGAAGTTAAGGGTTAAGGTTTTGGATAGGGTTCAAACATTACGTTTAGGCATTCATTCTAGATGGTTAGGTTAATGGTTAAGGTTTGGGATAGGGTTAAAACAAAAACATGTTTTGACCACTGGGATTGAACACACCACCCTTGGATACGGAGTCATGGGATTACGCCCATCCCGTCCATCATGACCAAGCCCCCCCCCCCCCCAAAATAAAAGAAAGCCTACTTGATGGTAATAGCGATCACTGTTGCCCATTGTGGCGGGTTTTGAAGGAATTTCCCAATGTCCTAAGGAACATGGATAGACATCCAGTGACCTGCCTGGCATCAAGACACATTAAAGTAAGCAGTGATGTCTTCTCTGATACACAGTTACACACACACACACACACACTGACAAACACACACACGCACACAGACGTACAGCGTTCCATCAAGACAGTAACAAACTGTCCTCATCATACACACACACACAGACAGAGGGCAGGGATTGTAAGAGGCTGGGGGATCAGTGTGTTTGAAACATGTCTGAATCTAATAGAAGGAGATCACAGGGTGACAACGGGAGAGGACACACTGGACACATCTCAAACTGGGAAGAGTGGAGAGAGATGAGAGGAGAACAAAGAAGAGGAGGAGAAATAAGAGAGTGAGGGAGAGTAGGATGATAGTAATAGGGATGTCATCTTAGACTGGGTTGAGAGGTCAGATGAGAGGAGAGAGAGAGAGAGAGGAGGTTGATTAGCAGTAAGGAGAGGTCAGATGAGAGGAGAGAGAGAGAGGAGGTTGATTAGCAGTAAGGAGAGGTCAGATGAGAGGAGAGAGAGGAGGTTGATTAACAGTGAGGATAGGTCAGATATATTATTTTTATTTTATTTGACCTTTATTTAACCAGGTAAGCCAGTTGAGAACAAGTTCTCATTTACAACTGCGACCAGGCCAAGATAAAGCAAAGCAGTGCGATAAAAACAACAAACACAGAGTTACATATAGAATAAACAAAACGTACAGTCAATAACACAATAGAAAATCTATATACTGTGTGTGCAAATGTAGTAAGTTATGGAGGTAAGGCAATAAATAGGCCATAGTGCAAAACAATTTAGTATTAACACTGGAGTGATAGATGTGCAGAAGATGATGTGCAAATAGAGATACTGGGGTGCAAATGAGCAAAATAAATAACAATGTAAATAAAAATATGGGGATGAGGGAGTTGGGTGGGCTAATTACAGATGGCCTGTGTACAGGTGCAGTGATCGGTAAGCTGCTCTGACAACTGATGCTTAAAGATAGTGAGGGAGATAAGTGTCTCCAGCTTCAGAGATTTTTGCAGCTTGTTCCAGTCATTTACAGCAGAGAACTGGAAGGAATGGCGGCCAAAGGAGGTGTTGGCTTTGGGGATGACCAGTGAGATATACCTGCTGGAACGCATACTACGGGTGGGTGTTGCTATGGTGACCAATGAGCTAAGATAAGGCAGGGATTTGCATAGAAGAGATTTATAGATGACCTGGAGCCAGTGGGTTTGGCGACGAATATGTAGTGAGGGCCAGCCAACGAGAGCGTACAGGTCACAATGGTGGGTAGTATATGGGGCTTTGGTGACAAAACGGATGGCACTGTGATAGAGTACATCCAATTTGCTGAGTAGAGTGTTGGAAGCTATTTTGTAAATGACATCGCCGAAGTCAAGGATCGGTAGGATAGTCAGTTTTACGAGGGCATGTTTAGCAGCATGAGTGAAGGAGGCTTTGTTGCGAAATAGGAAGCCGATTCTAGATTTAACTTTGGATTGGAGATGCTTAATGGAAGGAGAGTTTACGGTCTAACCAGACACCTAGGTATTTGTAGTTGTCCACATATTCTAAGTCAGACTTGCCGAGAGTAGTGATTCTAGTCGGGCGGGCGGGTGCAAGCAGCGTTCGATTGAAGAGCATGCATTTAGTTTTACTAGTGTTTAAGAGCAGTTGGAGGCCACGGAAAGAGTGTTGTATGGCATTGAAGCTCGTTTGGAGGTTTGTTAACACAGTGTCCAATGAAGGGCCAGATGTATACAAAATGGTGTCGTCTGCGTAGAGGTGGATCTGAGAGTCACCAGCAGCAAGAGCGACATCATTGAGATACACAGAGAATAGAGTCGGCCCGAGAATTGAACCCTGTGGCACCCCCATAGAGACTGCCAGAGGTCCAGACAACAGGCCCTCCGATTTGACACATTGAACTCTATCTGAGAAGTAGTTGGTGAACCAGGTGAGGCAGTCATTTGAGAAACCAAGGCTATTTAGTCTGTCAATGAGAATGCAGTGATTGACAGAGTCAAAAGCCTTGGCCAGGTCGATAAAGACGGCTGCACAGTACTGTCTTTTATCAATCGCAGTTATTATATCATTTAGGACCTTGAGCGTGGCTGAGATGCACCCATGACCAGCTCGGAAACCAGATTGCATAGCGGAGAAGGTACGGTGGGATTCTAAATGGTTGGTGATCTGTTTGTTAACTTGACTTTCAAATACTTTCGAAAGGTAGGGCAGGATGGATATAGGTCTGTAACAGTTTGGATCTAGAGTGTCACCCCCTTTGAAGAGGGGGATGACAGTGGCAGCTTTTCAATCTCTGGGGATCTCAGACGATACGAAAGAGAGGTTGAACAAGCTAGTAATAGGGGTTGCGACAATTTCAGCGACTAATTTTAGAAAGAAAGGGTCCAGATTGTCTAGCCCAGCTGATTTGTAGTGGTCCAGATAATGCAGCTCTTTCAAGACATCAGCTATCTCAATTTGGGTGGAGAAGGGGGGGGGGATGTGCTCTTATTCTCCATGGACTTTACAGTGTCCCAAAACCTTTTGGTGTTAGTGCTACAGGATGCAAATTTCTGTTTGAAAAAGCTAGCCTTTGCTTTCCTAACTGATTGTGTATATTGGTTCCTGACTTTCCTGAAAAGTTGCATATCGCAGGGGCTGTTCGATGCTAATGCAGTACGCCACAGGATGTTTTTGTGCTGGTCAAGGGCAGTCAAGTCTGGGGTGAACCAGGGGCTATATGGGTTCTTAGTTCTGCATTTTTTGAATGGGGCATGCTTATTTAAGATGGAGAGGAAAGCACTTTTGAAGAACATCCAGGCATCCTCTACTGACGGAATGAGGTCAATATCCATCGAGGATACCCGGGCCACGTCAATTAGAAAGGCCTGCTCGCTGAAGTGTTTTAGGGAGCGTTTGACAGTGATGAGGGGTGGTCATTTGACCCCAGACCCATTACGGACGCAGGCAATGAGGCAGTGATCGCTGAGATCCTGGTTGAAGACAGTGGAGGTGTATTTAGTTAGGTAAATTAGTCAGGATGATATCTATGAGGGTGCCCATGTTTACGGATTTAGGGTTGTACCTGGTAGGTTCCTTGATAATTTGTGTGAGATTGAGGGCATCTATTTCAGATTGTAGGATGGCCGGGGTGTTAAGCATATCCCAGTTTAGGTCACCAAGCAGTACGAACTCTGAGGATAGATGGGGGGCAAGCAATTCACATATGGTGTCCAGGGCACAACTGGGGGCTGAGGGGGGGCTGTAGCAAGCGGCAACAGTGAGAGACTTATTTCTGGAAAGGTGGATTTTTAGAAGTAGAAGCTCAAACTGTTTGGGCACAGACCTGGAGTGTATGATAGAGCTCTGCAGGCTATCTTTACAGTAGATTGCAACTCCGCCCCAATTGGCAGTTCAATCTAGACGGAAAATGTTGTATTTCGGCATGGACATTTCTGAAATTTTGGTGGCCTTCCTAAACCAGGATTCAGACACTGCTAGAACATCAGGGTTGGCAGAGTGTGCTAACACAGTGAATAACTCAAACATGGGGAGGAGGCTTCTGATGTTGACATGCAAGAATCCAAGGCTTTTACGGTTACAGAAGTCAACAAATGATAGCGCCTGGGGAGTAGGAGTGATACTGGGGGCTACAGGGCCTGGGTTAACCTCTACATCACCAGAGGAACAGGGGAGGAATATGATAAGGATACGGCTAAAGTCTTTAAGAACTGGTCTTCTAGTGCGTTGGGTACAGAGAATAAAAGGGGCAGACTTCCGGGCGTTGTAGAATAGATTCAGGGCATTATGTACAGACAAGGATATGGAAGGATATGAGTACAGTGGAGGTACACCTAAGCATTGGGTAACAATGAAAGAGGTAGCATCACTGTAGGTACCGATTGAGCCGGTCTCTGCGTGTATGGGGGGTGGGACAAAGGAGCTCTCTGAGGCTGGTTGAGCGGGACTGGAGGTTCTACCGTGAAATAGTACAATAAGAACTAGCCCAAACAGCAATAGGCTAGGCATATTGACATGGTAGAGAGGCATAACGTAATCACAGGTGTTATTCGAGAGGGCTAAGACAACAACTGGTAATGGCGACGAAAGTTTGGGCTGAGGCTAAACAGGATAGGGTACCGTGTAAAGGAACAGTGCAGCAGGCATCAGCTGTGTAGCTGAGTGATCATAAGGTCCAGTGAACAGCAATAGCTAAGTCCGGGAGCAGTTTGTAGGCTGCTACTGCACAGGCGAGCAGGAGGCATGGCTGTTGATTGCGCGCGCTAGCGGGCCGGTGCTAGCAGATGGATCTTCGTGGTCGTCACAGCGGGAAGCCTGTTGAAACCACATCAGACGATTACGTCGGCAGACCAATGGTGATGGATCGGCGGGGCTCCGTGTCGACACTAGGAGGTCCCGTCCGGTTGACAGAGAGGTAGATAGCCGGGAGATGGGCTAGATAGCCGGGAGATGGGCCTGGCTCGAGGCTAGCTCAAGGCTAACTGGTGCATCGGGACAGTGGTGAATTAGCCAACAACAGCCATTCGGTTGCAGCTAGCTAGTTGCGATGATCTGGTGTTAAGGTCCAGTGATTCAGTGATTCCGGCAGAAAATCCGATATGCTCTGGGTCGATAGTACGCTGTGCAGACCGATAATTGTCCAGGCTAGAGCTGGCTGGTATGTAGTGCAGGCCACGGACAGTGGTGAAGACCGCTAACGGTGGCTATTAGCAAGTAGCTAGTTAGCTGGCTAGCTGGCTAGTTTCAGCCGTAGGTTCTTGATAAAAATTAAGAAATAATATAATCCGTTCCACGTTGGGTGAGGCGGGTTGCAGGAAAGTATATTTGGTTAAAGGATGGGAAGTGAGAAAGATAAATATATACGAAAAAATAGAAAAAAACTAAAAAACAGGCTATTTACACGAGGACACAACAGAATACACGACCACACTGCTACGCCATCTTGGATTACAGATGAGAGGAGAGAGAGAGGAGGTTGATTAACAGTGAGGAGAGGTCAGATGAGAGGAGAGAGAGGAGGTTAATGAGGAGTGAGGAGAGGTTAGATGAGAGGAGAGAGAGAGAGGAGGTTAATGAGGAGTGAGGAGAGGTCAGATGAGAAGAGAGAGAGAGACGAGGTTGATTAGCAGTGAGGCGAGATCAGATGAGAGGAGAGAGAGAGGTTAATGAGGAGTGAGGAGAGGTAAGGTGACAGGAGAGAGAGAGGAGGTTAATGAGGAGTGAGGAGAGTTCAGATGAGAGGAGAGAGAGAGAGGTTAATGAGGAGTAAGGAGAGGTCAGGTGAGAGGAGAGAGAGAGAGGAGGTTAATGAGGAGTGAGGAGAGGTCAGGTGACAGGAGAGAGAGAGAGGAGGTTAATGAGGAGTGAGGAGAGGTCAGATGAGAGAGAGAGAGAGAGAGAGAGAGAGAGAGAGAGAGAGAGAGAGAGAGAGAGAGAGAGAGAGAGAGAGAGAGAGAGAGAGAGAGAGAGAGAGAGGAGGTTAATGAGGAGTGAGGAGAGGGACAGAAAGGGAGAAGAGGAGCGGAGGATGAAGGAAGCACGATGTCATCTAACGCTGGGAATAATGGAGAAGAAGAATAGGAAATAAGAGGAAAATGAGGATAATGCTCACCAGCAGCATTATTTACCAAGCATTGTGACAGAGACTTTCTGGATGGAAATGTCACCCCCTGTCATCTCTCCCTCGTCAAGCCTCCTCCCTCCACTCTCTTCACCCATTTCCATCCCCACCAACCTAACCTTATCGTCATGGAGACGAGCAGCAAAAATGTCACCAGCTGTCAGTTGAGGTAGCAGAGTGTGTGTGTGCCAAATGCCACCCTATTCCCTTAATCCCTTTATAGTGCACTACTTTTCACCAGAGTAATATGGTCTCTGGTTCAAAATAAGTGCACTATATAGGGAATAGGGTGACATTTGGAACACAATAGTATATAACGGGGAAATAGCCTAGATACACATAACCTAGTCTAAAACTGTAGCACAATGTTAACCCTTGTCTAATACTGTATCACTATATTATGCCCTAGTCTAATACTGTACCACTATGTTATACCCTTGTCTAATACTGTACCACTATGTTATACCCTAGTCTAATACTGTACCACTATATTATACCCTAGTCTAATATTGTACCACTATGTTACAGATAACCTACTCTAATATTGTACCACTATGTTATACCCTAGTCTAATACTGTACCACTATGTTACACATACCCTAGTCTAATACTGTACCACCATGTTATACCCTAGTCTAATACTGTACCAATATGTTATACCCTAGTCTAATACTGTACCACCATGTTATACCCTAGTCTAACACTGTACTATTATGTTATACCCTAGTCTAATACTGTATCACTATGCTATACCCTAGTCTAATACTGTATCACTATGTTATACCCTAGTCTAATATTGTACCACTATGTTATACCCTAGTCTAATACTGTACCACCATGTTATAACCTAGTCTAATACTGTACCACTATGTTATAACCTAGTCTAATACTGTACCACTATGTTACACATACCCTAGTCTAATACTGTACCACCATGTTATACCCTAGTCTAATACTGTACCAATATGTTATACCCTAGTCTAATACTGTACCACCATGTTATACCCTAGTCTAATACTGTACTATTATGTTATACCCTAGTCTAATACTGTACAACTATGTTATACCCTAGTCTAATACTGTACCACCATGTTATACCCTAGTCTAATACTGTACCACTAGGTTACACATACCCTAGTCTAATACTGTAGCACTATGTTATACCCTAGTCTAATACTGTAGCACTATGTTATACCCTAGTCTAAAACTGTACTATTATGTTATACCCTACTCTTTTATTTTTTATTTTTCCACCTTCATTCAACCAGGTAAGCCAGCTAGTCTACTACTGTACCACTAGGTTATAACCTAGTATAATACTGTGGAACACATAACTGGCTTCTCTTTCTCAGTGATATGAGACAAAGATTACACCATTCTATGCACACTGCAAGACAGGAGGGAGAGAGAGAGAGAGAGAGAGAGAGAGAGAGAGAGAGAGAGAGAGAGAGAGAGAGAGAGAGAGAGAGAGAGAGAGAGAGAGAGAGAGAGAGAGAGAGAGAGAGAGCGAGAGAGAGAGAGAGAGAGAGAGAGAGAGAGAGGAGAGAGAGAGAGAGAGAGAGAGAGAGAGAGAGAAGAGAGAGAGAGAGAGAGAGAGAGAGAGAGAGAGAGAGTCTATTACTGTACCACTATGTTATACCCTAGTCTAATATTGTACCACTATGTTATACCCTAGTTTAATACTGTACCACCATGTTATACCCTAGTCTAATACTGTACTATTATGTTGAACCCTAGTATAATACTGTACCACTATGTTATATCCTAGTCTAATACTGTATCACTATCACTATGTTATACCCTAGTCTAATACCGTAACACTATGTAATACCCTAGTCTAATATTGTACCACTATGTTACAGATACCCTAGTCTAATACTGTATCACTATGTTATACCCTAGTCAAATACTGTACTATTATGTTATACCCTAGTCTAATACTGTACCACCATGTTATACCCTAGACTAATACTGTACCACTATGGTATACCCTAGTCTAATACTGTATCAATATGTTATACCCTAGTCTAATACCGTAACACTATGTAATACCCTAGTCTAATATTGTACCACTATGTTACAGATACCCTAGTCTAATACTGTATCACTATGTTATACCCTAGTCTAATATTGTACCACTATATTACAGATACACTAGTCTAATACTGTACCACTATGTTATACCCTAGTCTAATATTGTACCACTATGTTATACCCTAGTCTAATACTGTACCACCATGTTATACCCTAGTCTAATACTGTACTATTATGTTATACCCTAGTCTAATACTGTACAACCATGTTATACCCTAGTCTAATACTTTACTATTATATTATACCCTAGTCTAATACTTTACCATCATGTTATACCCTAGTCTAATACTGTACCACTATGTTATACCCTAGTGTAATACTATATCACTAAGTTACACATACCCTAGTCTAATATTGTAGCACTATGTTATACCCTAGTCTAATACTGTACCACTATGTCATACCCTAGTGTAATACTATATCACTATGTTACACATACCCTAGTCTAATACTGTATCACTATGTTATACCCTAGTCTAATACTGTACTATTATGTTATACCCTAGTCTAATACTGTACCACCATGTTATACCCTAGACTAATACTGTACCACTATGTTATACCCTAGTCTAATACTGTATCAATATGCTATACCCTAGTCTAATACCGTAACACTATGTAATACCCTAGTCTAATATTGTACCACTATATTACAGATACCCTAGTCTAATACTGTACTATTATGTTGAACCCTAGTCTAATACTGTACCACTATGTTATATCCTAGTCTAATACTGTATCACTATGTTATACCCTAGTCTAATACCGTAACACTATGTAATACCCTAGTCTAATATTGTACCACTATGTTACAGATACCCTAGTCTAATACTGTATCACTATGTTATACCCTAGTCAAATACTGTACTATTATGTTATACCCTAGTCTAATACTGTACCACCATGTTATACCCTAGACTAATACTGTACCACTATGGTATACCCTAGTCTAATACTGTATCAATATGTTATACCCTAGTCTAATACCGTAACACTATGTAATACCCTAGTCTAATATTGTACCACTATGTTACAGATACCCTAGTCTAATACTGTATCACTATGTTATACCCTAGTCTAATATTGTACCACTATATTACAGATACACTAGTCTAATACTGTACCACTATGTTATACCCTAGTCTAATATTGTACCACTATGTTATACCCTAGTCTAATACTGTACCACCATGTTATACCCTAGTCTAATACTGTACTATTATGTTATACCCTAGTCTAATACTGTACAACCATGTTATACCCTAGTCTAATACTTTACTATTATATTATACCCTAGTCTAATACTTTACCATCATGTTATACCCTAGTCTAATACTGTACCACTATGTTATACCCTAGTGTAATACTATATCACTAAGTTACACATACCCTAGTCTAATATTGTAGCACTATGTTATACCCTAGTCTAATACTGTACCACTATGTCATACCCTAGTGTAATACTATATCACTATGTTACACATACCCTAGTCTAATACTGTATCACTATGTTATACCCTAGTCTAATACTGTACTATTATGTTATACCCTAGTCTAATACTGTACCACCATGTTATACCCTAGACTAATACTGTACCACTATGTTATACCCTAGTCTAATACTGTATCAATATGCTATACCCTAGTCTAATACCGTAACACTATGTAATACCCTAGTCTAATATTGTACCACTATATTACAGATACCCTAGTCTAATACTGTACTATTATGTTGAACCCTAGTCTAATACTGTACCACTATGTTATATCCTAGTCTAATACTGTATCACTATGTTATACCCTAGTCTAATACCGTAACACTATGTAATACCCTAGTCTAATATTGTACCACTATGTTACAGATACCCTAGTCTAATACTGTATCACTATGTTATACCCTAGTCGAATACTGTACTATTATGTTATACCCTAGTCTAATACTGTACCACCATGTTATACCCTAGACTAATACTGTACCACTATGGTATACCCTAGTCTAATACTGTATCAATATGTTATACCCTAGTCTAATACCGTAACACTATGTAATACCCTAGTCTAATATTGTACCACTATGTTACAGATACCCTAGTCTAATACTGTATCACTATGTTATACCCTAGTCTAATATTGTACCACTATATTACAGATACCCTAGTCTAATACTGTACCACTATGTTATACCCTAGTCTAATATTGTACCACTATGTTATACCCTAGTCTAATACTGTACCACCATGTTATACCCTAGTCTAATACTGTACTATTATGTTATACCCTAGTCTAATACTGTACAACCATGTTATACCCTAGTCTAATACTTTACTATTATATTATACCCTAGTCTAATACTTTACCATCATGTTATACCCTAGTCTAATACTGTACCACTATGTTATACCCTAGTGTAATACTATATCACTAAGTTACACATACCCTAGTCTAATATTGTAGCACTATGTTATACCCTAGTCTAATACTGTACCACTATGTCATACCCTAGTGTAATACTATATCACTATGTTACACATACCCTAGTCTAATACTGTATCACTATGTTATACCCTAGTCTAATACTGTACTATTATGTTATACCCTAGTCTAATACTGTACCACCATGTTATACCCTAGACTAATACTGTACCACTATGTTATACCCTAGTCTAATACTGTATCAATATGCTATACCCTAGTCTAATACCGTAACACTATGTAATACCCTAGTCTAATATTGTACCACTATATTACAGATACCCTAGTCTAATACTGTACCACTATGTTATACCCTAGTCTAATATTGTACCACTATGTTATACCCTAGTCTAATACTGTACCACCATGTTATACCCTAGTCTAATACTGTACTATTATGTTATACCCTAGTCTAATACTGTACAACTATGTTATACCCTAGTCTAATACTGTACCACCATGTTATACCCTAGTCTAATACTGTACCACTAGGTTACAGATACCCTAGTCTAATACTGTAGCACTATGTTATACCCTAGTCTAATACTGTAGCACTATGTTATACCCTAGTCTAATACAGTACCACCATGTTATACCCTAGTCTAATACTGAACCACTATATTACAGATACCCTAGTCTAATACTGTATCACTATGTTATACCCTAGTCAAATACTGTACTATTATGTTATACCCTAGTCTAATACTGTACCACCATGTTATACCCTAGACTAATACTGTACCACTATGGTATACCCTAGTCTAATACTGTATCAATATGTTATACCCTAGTCTAATACCGTAACACTATGTAATACCCTAGTCTAATATTGTACCACTATGTTACAGATACCCTAGTCTAATACTGTATCACTATGTTATACCCTAGTCTAATATTGTACCACTATATTACAGATACACTAGTCTAATACTGTACCACTATGTTATACCCTAGTCTAATATTGTACCACTATGTTATACCCTAGTCTAATACTGTACCACCATGTTATACCCTAGTCTAATACTGTACTATTATGTTATACCCTAGTCTAATACTGTACAACCATGTTATACCCTAGTCTAATACTTTACTATTATATTATACCCTAGTCTAATACTTTACCATCATGTTATACCCTAGTCTAATACTGTACCACTATGTTATACCCTAGTGTAATACTATATCACTAAGTTACACATACCCTAGTCTAATATTGTAGCACTATGTTATACCCTAGTCTAATACTGTACCACTATGTCATACCCTAGTGTAATACTATATCACTATGTTACACATACCCTAGTCTAATACTGTATCACTATGTTATACCCTAGTCTAATACTGTACTATTATGTTATACCCTAGTCTAATACTGTACCACCATGTTATACCCTAGACTAATACTGTACCACTATGTTATACCCTAGTCTAATACTGTATCAATATGCTATACCCTAGTCTAATACCGTAACACTATGTAATACCCTAGTCTAATATTGTACCACTATATTACAGATACCCTAGTCTAATACTGTACTATTATGTTGAACCCTAGTCTAATACTGTACCACTATGTTATATCCTAGTCAAATACTGTATCACTATGTTATACCCTAGTCTAATACCGTAACACTATGTAATACCCTAGTCTAATATTGTACCAATATGTTACAGATACCCTAGTCTAATACTGTATCACTATGTTATACCCTAGTCAAATACTGTACTATTATGTTATACCCTAGTCTAATACTGTACCACCATGTTATACCCTAGACTAATACTGTACCACTATGGTATACCCTAGTCTAATACTGTATCAATATGTTATACCCTAGTCTAATACCGTAACACTATGTAATACCCTAGTCTAATATTGTACCACTATGTTACAGATACCCTAGTCTAATACTGTATCACTCAGTTATACCCTAGTCTAATATTGTACCACTATATTACAGATACACTAGTCTAATACTGTACCACTATGTTATACCCTAGTCTAATATTGTACCACTATGTTATACCCTAGTCTAATACTGTACCACCATGTTATACCCTAGTCTAATACTGTACTATTATGTTATACCCTAGTCTAATACTGTACAACCATGTTATACCCTAGTCTAATACTTTACTATTATATTATACCCTAGTCTAATACTTTACCATCATGTTATACCCTAGTCTAATACTGTACCACTATGTTATACCCTAGTGTAATACTATATCACTAAGTTACACATACCCTAGTCTAATATTGTAGCACTATGTTATACCCTAGTCTAATACTGTACCACTATGTCATACCCTAGTGTAATACTATATCACTATGTTACACATACCCTAGTCTAATACTGTATCACTATGTTATACCCTAGTCTAATACTGTACTATTATGTTATACCCTAGTCTAATACTGTACCACCATGTTATACCCTAGACTAATACTGTACCACTATGTTATACCCTAGTCTAATACTGTATCAATATGCTATACTCTAGTCTAATACCGTAACACTATGTAATACCCTAGTCTAATATTGTACCACTATATTACAGATACCCTAGTCTAATACTGTACTATTATGTTGAACCCTAGTCTAATACTGTACCACTATGTTATATCCTAGTCTAATACTGTATCACTATGTTATACCCTAGTCTAATACCGTAACACTATGTAATACCCTAGTCTAATATTGTACCACTATGTTACAGATACCCTAGTCTAATACTGTATCACTATGTTATACCCTAGTCAAATACTGTACTATTATGTTATACCCTAGTCTAATACTGTACCACCATGTTATACCCTAGACTAATACTGTACCACTATGGTATACCCTAGTCTAATACTGTATCAATATGTTATACCCTAGTCTAATACCGTAACACTATGTAATACCCTAGTCTAATATTGTACCACTATGTTACAGATACCCTAGTCTAATACTGTATCACTATGTTATACCCTAGTCTAATATTGTACCACTATATTACAGATACCCTAGTCTAATACTGTACCACTATGTTATACCCTAGTCTAATATTGTACCACTATGTTATACCCTAGTCTAATACTGTACCACCATGTTATACCCTAGTCTAATACTGTACTATTATGTTATACCCTAGTCTAATACTGTACAACTATGTTATACCCTAGTCTAATACTGTACCACCATGTTATACCCTAGTCTAATACTGTACCACTAGGTTACACATACCCTAGTCTAATACTGTAGCACTATGTTATACCCTAGTCTAATACTGTAGCACTATGTTATACCCTAGTCTAATACAGTACCACCATGTTATACCCTAGTCTAATACTGTACCACTATATTACAGATACCCTAGTCTAATACTGTACCACCATGTTATACCCTAGTCTAATACTGTACCACTATGTTATACCCTAGTCTAATACTGTACCACCATGTTATACCCTAGTCTAATACTGTACCACTATGTTATACCCTAATTTAATACTGTACCACTGTGTTATACCCTAGTCTAATACTGTACCACCATGTTATACCCTAGACTAATATTGTACCACTATGTTATACCCTAGTCTAATACTGTATCAATATGCTATACCCTAGTCTAATACCGTAACACTATGTAATACCCTAGTCTAATATTGTACCACTATATTACAGATACCCTAGTCTAATACTGTACCACTATGTTATACCCTAGTCTAATATTGTACCACTATGTTATACCCTAGTCTAATACTGTACCACCATGTTATACCCTAGTCTAATACTGTACTATTATGTTATACCCTAGTCTAATACTGTACAACTATGTTATACCCTAGTCTAATACTGTACCACCATGTTATACCCTAGTCTAATACTGTACCACTAGGTTACACATACCCTAGTCTAATACTGTAGCACTATGTTATACCCTAGTCTAATACTGTAGCACTATGTTATACCCTAGTCTAATACAGTACCACCATGTTATACCCTAGTCTAATACTGTACCACTATATTACAGATACCCTAGTCTAATACTGTACCACTATGTTATACCCTAGTCTAATATTGTACCACTATATTATACCCTAGTCTAATACTGTACCACTATATTATAACCTAGTCTAATACTTTACCACTATGTTATACCCTGGTCTAATACTGTACCACCATGTTATACCCTAGTCTAATACTGTACCACTATGTTATACCCTAGTCTAATACTGTACCACCATGTTATACCCTAGTCTAATACTGTACCACTATGTTATACCCTAATTTAATACTGTACCACTGTGTTATACCCTAGTCTAATACTGTACCACCATGTTATACCCTAGACTAATATTGTACCACTATGTTATACCCTAGTCTAATACTGTATCAATATGCTATACCCTAGTCTAATACCGTAACACTATGTAATACCCTAGTCTAATATTGTACCACTATATTACAGATACCCTAGTCTAATACTGTACCACTATGTTATACCCTAGTCTAATATTGTACCACTATGTTATACCCTAGTCTAATACTGTACCACCATGTTATACCCTAGTCTAATACTGTACTATTATGTTATACCCTAGTCTAATACTGTACAACTATGTTATACCCTAGTCTAATACTGTACCACCATGTTATACCCTAGTCTAATACTGTACCACTAGGTTACACATACCCTAGTCTAATACTGTAGCACTATGTTATACCCTAGTCTAATACTGTAGCACTATGTTATACCCTAGTCTAATACAGTACCACCATGTTATACCCTAGTCTAATACTGTACCACTATATTACAGATACCCTAGTCTAATACTGTACCACTATGTTATACCCTAGTCTAATATTGTACCACTATGTTATACCCTAGTCTAATACTGTACCACCATGTTATACCCTAGTCTAATACTGTACTATTATGTTATACCCTAGTCTAATACAGTACCACCATGTTATACCCTAGTCTAATGCTGTACCACTATATTACAGATACCCTAGTCTAATACTGTACCACTATGTTATACCCTAGTCTAATATTGTACCACTATGTTATACCCTAGTCTAATACTGTACCACCATGTTATACCCTAGTCTAATATTGTACCACTATGTTATACCCTAGTCTAATACTGTATCAATATGCTATACCCTAGTCTAATACCGTAACACTATGTAATACCCTAGTCTAATATTGTACCACTATATTACAGATACCCTAGTCTAATACTGTACCACTATGTTATACCCTAGTCTAATATTGTACCACTATGTTATACCCTAGTCTAATACTGTACAACCATGTTATACCCTAGTCTAATACTGTACCACCATGTTATACCCTAGTCTAATACTGTACTATTATGTTATACCCTAGTCTAATACTGTAGCACTATGTTATAACCTAGTCTAATACTGTACCACCATGTTATACCCTAGTCTAATACTGTACCACCATGTTATACCCTAGTCTAATACTGTACCACTAGGTTACACATACCCTAGTCTAATACTGTAGCACTATGTTATACCCTAGTCTAATACTGTAGCACTATGTTATACCCTAGTCTAATACAGTACCACCATGTTATACCCTAGTCTAATACTGTACCACTATATTACAGATACCCTAGTCTAATACTGTACCACTATGTTATACCCTAGTCTAATATTGTACCACTATGTTATACCCTAGTCTAATACTGTACCACCATGTTATACCCTAGTCTAATACTGTACTATTATGTTATACCCTAGTCTAATACAGTACCACCATGTTATACCCTAGTCTAATGCTGTACCACTATATTACAGATACCCTAGTCTAATACTGTACCACTATGTTATACCCTAGTCTAATATTGTACCACTATGTTATACCCTAGTCTAATACTGTACCACCATGTTATACCCTAGTCTAATATTGTACCACTATGTTATACCCTAGTCTAATACTGTATCAATATGCTATACCCTAGTCTAATACCGTAACACTATGTAATACCCTAGTCTAATATTGTACCACTATATTACAGATACCCTAGTCTAATACTGTACCACTATGTTATACCCTAGTCTAATATTGTACCACTATGTTATACCCTAGTCTAATACTGTACAACCATGTTATACCCTAGTCTAATACTGTACCACCATGTTATACCCTAGTCTAATACTGTACTATTATGTTATACCCTAGTCTAATACTGTAGCACTATGTTATAACCTAGTCTAATACTGTACCACCATGTTATACCCTAGTCTAATACTGTACTATTATGTTATACCCTAGTCTAATATTGTACCACTATGTTATACCCTAGTCTAATACTGTATCACTATGTTATACCCTTGTCTAATACCGTACCACTATGTTATACCCTAGTCTAATATTGTACCACTATGTTATACCCTAGTCTAATACTGTACCACTATGTTATACCCTAGTCTAATACTGTACCACTATGTTATACCCTAGTCTAATACTGTACCACTATGTTATACCCTAGTCTAATACTGTATCACTATGTTATACCCTAGTCTAATACTGTACTATTATGTTATACCCTAGTCTAATACTGTACCACTATGTTATACCCTAGTCTAATATTGTACCACTATATTATACCCTAGTCTAATACTGTACCACTATATTATAACCTAGTCTAATACTTTACCACTATGTTATACCCTGGTCTAATACTGTACCACCATGTTATACCCTAGTCTAATACTGTACCACTATGTTATACCCTAGTCTAATACTGTACCACCATGTTATACCCTAGTCTAATACTGTACCACTATGTTATACCCTAATTTAATACTGTACCACTGTGTTATACCCTAGTCTAATACTGTACCACTAGGTTATACCCTAGTATAATACTGTGGAACACATAACTGGCTTCTCTTTCTCAGTGATATGAGACAAAGATTACACCATTATATTCAAACTGCAAGACAGGAGGGAGAGAGAGAGAGAGAGAGAGAGAGAGAGAGAGAGAGAGAGAGAGAGAGAGAGAGAGAGAGAGAGAGAGAGAGAGAGAGAGAGAGAGAGAGAGAGAGAGAGAGAGTCTAATACTGTACCACTATGTTATACCCTAGTGTAATACTATATCACTAAGTTACACATACCCTAGTCTAATACTGTACCACTATGTAAAACCCTAGTCTAATACTGTACTATTATGTTATACCCTAGTCTAATACTGTAGCACTATGTTATAACCTAGTCTAATACTGTACCACCATGTTATACCCTAGTCTAATATTGTACAACTATATTATACCCTAGTTTAATACTGTACCACCATGTTATACCCTAGTCTAATACTGTTTATGTTATACCCTAGTCTAATACTGTACCACTATGTTATACCCTAGTCTAATACTGTATCACTATGTTAAACCCTTGTCTAATACCGTAACACTATGTAATACCCTAGTCTAATATTGTTCCACTATGTTACAGATACCCTAGTCTAATACTGTATCACTATGTTATACCCTAGTCTAATATTGTACCATTATTTTACAGATACCCTAGTCTAATACTGTACCACTATGTTATACCCTAGTCTAATATTGTACCACTATGTTATACCCTAGTCTAATACTGTACCACTATGTTATACCCTAGTCTAATACTGTACTATTATGTTATACCCTAGTCTAATACTGTACCACTATGTTATACCCTAGTCTAATACTGTATCACTATGTTAAACCCTAGTCTAATACCGTAACACTATGTAATACCCTAGTCTAATATTGTTCCACTATGTTACAGATACCCTAGTCTAATACTGTATCACTATGTTATACCCTAGTCTAATATTGTACCACTATTTTACAGATACCCTAGCCTAATACTGTACCACTATGTTATACCCTAGTCTAATATTGTACCACTATGTTATACCCTAGTCTAATACTGTACCACCATGTTATACCCTAGTCTAATACTGTACTATTGTGTTATACCCTAGTCTAATACTGTACAACCATGTTATACCCTAGTCTAATACTGTACCACCATGTTCTACCCTAGTCTAATACTGTACTATTATGTTATACCCTAGTCTAATACTGTAGCACTATGTTATAACCTAGTCTAATACTGTACCACCATGTTATACCCTAGTCTAATACTGTACTATTATGTTATACCCTAGTCTAATATTGTACCACTATGTTATACCCTAGTCTAATACTGTATCACTATGTTATACCCTTGTCTAATACCGTACCACTATGTTATACCCTAGTCTAATATTGTACCACTATGTTATACCCTAGTCTAATACTGTACCACTATGTTATACCCTAGTCTAATACTGTACCACTATGTTATACCCTAGTCTAATACTGTACCACTATGTTATACCCTAGTCTAATACTGTATCACTATGTTATACCCTAGTCTAATACTGTACTATTATGTTATACCCTAGTCTAATACTGTACCACTATGTTATACCCTAGTCTAATATTGTACCACTATATTATACCCTAGTCTAATACTGTACCACTATATTATAACCTAGTCTAATACTTTACCACTATGTTATACCCTGGTGTAATACTGTACCACCATGTTATACCCTAGTCTAATACTGTACAACTATGTTATACCCTAGTTTAATACTGTACCACCATGTTATACCCTAGTCTAATACTGTACTATTATGTTATACCCTAGTCTAATACTGTACCACTATGTTATACCCCAGTCTAATACTGTATCACTATGTTAAACCCTAGTCTAATACCGTAACACTATGTAATACCCTAGTCTAATATTGTTCCACTATGTTACAGATACCCTAGTCTAATACTGTATCACTATGTTATACCCTAGTCTAATATTGTACCACTATTTTACAGATACCCTAGTCTAATACTGTACCACTATGTTATACCCTAGTCTAATATTGTACCACTATGGTATACCCTAGTCTAATACTGTACCACTATGTTATACCCTAGTCTAATACTGTACTATTATGTTATACCCTAGTCTTTTTTCTTTTTTTTCACCTTTATTCAACAAGGTAAGCCTGCTAGTATAATACTGTACAACTAGTTTATACCCTAGTATAATACTGTGGAACACATAACTCGCTCCTCTTTCTCAGTGATATGAGACAAAGATTACACCATTCTATGCACACTGCAAGACAGGAGGGAGAGAGAGAGAGAGAGAGAGAGAGAGAGAGAGAGAGAGAGAGAGAGAGAGAGAGAGAGAGAGAGAGAGAGAGAGAGAGAGAGAGAGAGAGAGTCTAATACTGTACCACTATGTTATACCCTAGTCTAATATTCTACCACTATGTTATACCCTAGTCTAATACTGTACCACCATGTTATAACCTAGTCTAATTCTGTACTATTATGTTATACCCTAGTCTAATACTGTACCACCATGTTATACCCTAGTCTAATACTGTACTATTATATTATACCCTAGTCTAATACTGTACCACCATGTTATACCCTAGTCTAATACTGTACCACTATGTTATACCCTAGTGTAATACTATATCACTATGTTACACATACCCTAGTCTAATACTGTACTACTATGTAATACCCTAGTCTAATACTGTACTATTATGTTATACCCTAGTCTAATACTGTAGCACTATGTTATAACCTAGTCTAATACTGTACCACCATGTTATACCCTAGTCTAATACTGTACTATTATGTTATACCCTAGTCTAATATTGTACAACTATGTTATACCCTAGTCTAATACTGTATCACTATGTTATACCCTTGTCTAATACCGTACCACTATGTTATACCCTAGTCTAATATTGTACCACTATGTTATACCCTAGTCTAATACTGTACCACCATGTTATAACCTAGTCTAATACTTTACCACTATGTTATACCCTAGTCTAATACTGTACCACCATGTTATACCCTAGTCTAATACTGTACCACTATGTTATACCCTAGTCTAATACTGTACCACCATGTTATACCCTAGTCTAATACCGTACAACTAAGTTACACATACCCTAGTCTAATACTGTAGCACTATGTTATACCCTAGTCTAATAATGTAACACTATGTTATACCCTAGTGTAATACTGTACCACTATGTTACACATACCCTAGTCTAATACTGTACCACTATGTTATACCCTAGTGTAATACTGTACCACTATGTTACACATACCCTAGTCTAATACTGTACCACTATGTTATACCCTAGTCTAATACTGTAGCACTATGTTATACCCTTGTCTAATACCGTACCACTATGTTATACCCTAGTCTAATATTGTACCACTATGTTATACCCTAGTCTAATACTGTACCACTATGTTATACCCTAGTCTAATACTGTACCACTATGTTATACCCTAGTCTAATACTGTACCACTATGTTATACCCTAGTCTAATACTGTATCACTATGTTATACCCTAGTCTAATACTGTACTATTATGTTATACCCTAGTCTAATACTGTACCACTATGTTATACCCTAGTCTAATATTGTACCACTATATTATACCCTAGTCTAATACTGTACCACTATATTATAACCTAGTCTAATACTTTACCACTATGTTATACCCTGGTGTAATACTGTACCACCATGTTATACCCTAGTCTAATACTGTACAACTATGTTATACCCTAGTTTAATACTGTACCACCATGTTATACCCTAGTCTAATACTGTACTATTATGTTATACCCTAGTCTAATACTGTACCACTATGTTATACCCCAGTCTAATACTGTATCACTATGTTAAACCCTAGTCTAATACCGTAACACTATGTAATACCCTAGTCTAATATTGTTCCACTATGTTACAGATACCCTAGTCTAATACTGTATCACTATGTTATACCCTAGTCTAATATTGTACCACTATTTTACAGATACCCTAGTCTAATACTGTACCACTATGTTATACCCTAGTCTAATATTGTACCACTATGGTATACCCTAGTCTAATACTGTACCACTATGTTATACCCTAGTCTAATACTGTACTATTATGTTATACCCTAGTCTTTTTTCTTTTTTTTCACCTTTATTCAACAAGGTAAGCCTGCTAGTATAATACTGTACAACTAGTTTATACCCTAGTATAATACTGTGGAACACATAACTCGCTCCTCTTTCTCAGTGATATGAGACAAAGATTACACCATTCTATGCACACTGCAAGACAGGAGGGAGAGAGAGAGAGAGAGAGAGAGAGAAAAAGAGAGAGAGAGAGAGAGAGAGAGAGAGAGAGAGAGAGAGAGAGTCTAATACTGTACCACTATGTTATACCCTAGTCTAATATTCTACCACTATGTTATACCCTAGTCTAATACTGTACCACCATGTTATAACCTAGTCTAATTCTGTACTATTATGTTATACCCTAGTCTAATACTGTACCACCATGTTATACCCTAGTCTAATACTGTACTATTATATTATACCCTAGTCTAATACTGTACCACCATGTTATACCCTAGTCTAATACTGTACCACTATGTTATACCCTAGTGTAATACTATATCACTATGTTACACATACCCTAGTCTAATACTGTACTACTATGTAATACCCTAGTCTAATACTGTACTATTATGTTATACCCTAGTCTAATACTGTAGCACTATGTTATAACCTAGTCTAATACTGTACCACCATGTTATACCCTAGTCTAATACTGTACTATTATGTTATACCCTAGTCTAATATTGTACAACTATGTTATACCCTAGTCTAATACTGTATCACTATGTTATACCCTTGTCTAATACCGTACCACTATGTTATACCCTAGTCTAATATTGTACCACTATGTTATACCCTAGTCTAATACTGTACCACCATGTTATAACCTAGTCTAATACTTTACCACTATGTTATACCCTAGTCTAATACTGTACCACCATGTTATACCCTAGTCTAATACTGTACCACTATGTTATACCCTAGTCTAATACTGTACCACCATGTTATACCCTAGTCTAATACCGTACAACTAAGTTACACATACCCTAGTCTAATACTGTAGCACTATGTTATACCCTAGTCTAATAATGTAACACTATGTTATACCCTAGTGTAATACTGTACCACTATGTTACACATACCCTAGTCTAATACTGTACCACTATGTTATACCCTAGTGTAATACTGTACCACTATGTTACACATACCCTAGTCTAATACTGTACCACTATGTTATACCCTAGTCTAATACTGTAGCACTATGTTATACCATAGTGTAATACTGTACCACTATGTTATACCCTAGTCTAATACCGTACCACTATGTTACAGATACCCTAGTCTAATACTGTACTATTATGTTATACCCTAGTCTTTTTTTATTTTTTTATTTAACCAGGTAAGCCAGCTAGTCTAATACTGTACCACAAGGTTATACCCTAGTATAATACTGTGGAACACATAACTCGCTTCTCTTTCTCATTGATATGAGACACTCCTGCCAAAAAGACAATATTACACCATTCTATGCACACTGCAAGACAGGAGGAGAGAGAGAGAGAGAGAGAGAGAGAGAGAGAGAGAGAGAGAGAGAGAGAGAGAGAGAGAGAGAGATAGAGAGAGATAGAGAGGAGAGAGAGAGAGAGAGAGAGAGAGAGAGAGAGAGAGAGAGAGAGAGAGATAGGAGAGAGAGAGACAGAGAGAGACAGAGAGAGAGAGAGAGAGAGAGAGAGAGAGAGAGAGAGAGCGAGGGGGAGATAGAAAGGGAGAAAGAGAGAGAGAGAGAGATTTTAAAGTCAGTGTGTTGTTGCAGCAAACAAAAACACAAATGTTTAGAGCCTTGCATGATCAAATACCAGGCCCATTGAAAGATGTGTAATCCCTAAACACACACTCACTGAGGAGATGACATTGAGAAAGGGTAGTCATCCGAAACATGTTTCAAATGGATTTCAATTTCAACGAGGGAAAAAGCAGTATTCCATCAATGTGTGTTTGTTTGTGTGCATGTGTGTGCGTGTATGTGTGTGTGCGTGTGTGTGTGTGTGTGTGTGTGTGTGTGTGTGTGTGTGTGTGTGTGTGTGTGTGCATATTATAAATTTCAGTAAAAAGTTCAGTAGAGTGTGTGCTTTGTAGAAATGTCACGTCGAAAAGCCAGTGGTCCTGAGGCCATTTGGGATATTTTAGTAAAGGCATATCTTCAGCCAGCCTGCCTGTGTAAATTACAGGAATATATGAATACTCAATGTGATAACATGGACGTCTTGTTTTCTCTCAAAAACCTGCCCTTGTATAACACGAAAATGTGTAAAAAAAATGGCTTCATGAAAAAAAAACTGCTAAAATAACTGTTTTCACACATTGTACTCGTTTTGGTAGACAATTGGTGTATAAATAAATACCAGCTAAATTGCAGTGGTAATTTGGTGTGTAATTAAATATGGCTTATCATTTGGTTGTAGTATTTCTATGAAAAAAAGACTAGAACAGAGCGTCATGGGTCACTTCGCAGCTGGTGTTTATTAGATGGAAAAGACTAAGAATCAAAATATGATTTGTTAATAATATTGATATTGATCCAATATGATTAATTCTACCTCATCTTTACCCTGGCTCCCTGTGGCATGTGTGTGTTTCTGTGTGTGTGTGTGTGTGTGTGTTTGGTTTTACTATCCAATTGTTTACAGACAGATTATTTGATTTATAATTCACTGCATCACAATTCCAGTGGGTCAGAAGTTGACTGTGCCTTTAAACAGCTTGGAAAATTCCAGAAAATGATGTCATGGCTTTAGAAGCTTCTGATAGGCTAATTGACATAATTTGAGTCAATTGGAGGTGTACCTGTGGATGTATTTCAAGGCCTACCTTCAAACTCAGTGCCTCTTTGCTTGACATCATGGGAAAATCAAAAGAAATCAGCCAAGAAATCAGAAAATAATTGTAGACCTCCACAAGTCTGGTTCATCCTTGTGAGCAATTTCCAAACGCCTGAAGGTACCACGTTCATCTGTACAAACAATACTACGTAAGTATAAACACCATGGGACCACACAGCTCAGGAAGGA
Organism: Coregonus lavaretus; assembly: GCF_964263955.1. NCBI lineage: Eukaryota > Metazoa > Chordata > Actinopteri > Salmoniformes > Salmonidae > Coregonus > Coregonus lavaretus. The sequence goes on from NW_028158296.1 coordinate 304,625, forward strand.
GACGTGTTCTTTCTCCTAGAGATGAACGTACTTTTTTGCAAAAAGTGCAAATCAATCCCAGAACAAC
>NW_028158296.1:309691-393466 GCF_964263955.1 Coregonus lavaretus
CTGCCCCAAACTACCTACTGGCCCTGTCCCCTGTCATGTCTGTAAACCATACTGCCCCAAACCACCTACTGGCCCTGTCCACTGCCCTCTGTCATGTCTATAAACCATACTGCCCAAAACCACCTACTGGCCCTGTCCCCTGTCATGTCTATAAACCATACTGCCCCAAACTACCTACTGGCCCTGTCCCCTGTCATGTCTATAAACCATACTGCCCCAAACCACCTACTGGCCCTGTCCACTGCCCTCTGTCATGTCTATAAACCATACTGCCCAAATTCACCTACTGGCCCTGTCCCCTGCCGTCTGTCATGTCTATAAACCATACTGCCCAAAACCCCCTACTGGCCCTGTCCCCTGTCATGTCTATAAACCCTACTGCCCCAAACCACCTACAGGCCTTGTCCCCTGTCGTGTCTATAAACCATACTGCCCCAAACTACCTACTGGCCCTTTCCCCTGTCATGTCTATAAACCATACTGCCCAAAACCACCTACAGGCCCTGTCCCCTGCCCTCTGTCATGTCTATAAACCTTACTGCCCCAAACCCCCTACTGGCCCTGTCCCCTGTCATCTCTATAAACCATATTGCCCCAAATCTCCTACTGGCCCTGTCCCCTGCCCTCTGTCATGTCTATAAACCATACTGCCCAAAAACCCCTACTGGCCCTGTCCCCTGCCCTCTGTCATGTCTATAAACCATACTGCCCAAACCACCTACTGGCCCTGTCCCCTGCCCTCTGTCATTTCTATAAACCATACTGCCCAAAACCCCCTACTGGCCCTGTCTCCTGTCATGTCTATAAACCATACTGCCCCAAACCACCTACAGGCCTTGTCCCCTGTCATGTCTATAAACCATACTGCCCCAAACTACCTACTGGCCCTGTCCCCTGTCATATCTATAAACCATACTGCCCCAAACCACCTACTGGCCCCTGTCCCCTGCGCTCTGTCATGTCTATAAACCATACTGCCCCAAACCCCCTACTGGCCCAGTCCCCTGTCATGTCTATAAACCATACTGCCCCAAACCCCCTACTGGCCCAGTCCCCTGTAATGTCTATAAACCATATTGCCCCAAACCCCCTACTGGCCCTGTCCCCTTCCCTCTGTCATGTCTATAAACCTTACTGCCCCAAACTCCCTACTGGCCCTGTCCCCTGTCATGTCTATAAACCAAACTGCCCCAAACCACCTACTGGCCCTGTCCCCTGCCCTCTGTCATGTCTATAAACCATACTGCCCCAAACCTCCTACTGGCCCTGTCCCCTGCCCTCTGTCATGTCTATAAACCATACTGCCCAAAACCACCTACAGGCCCTGTCCCCTGCCCTCTGTCATGTCTATAAACCTTACTGCCCCAAACCCCCTACTGGCCCTGTCCCCTGTCATCTCTATAAACCATATTGCCCCAAATCTCCTACTTGCCCTGTCCCCTGCCCTCTGTCATGTCTATAAACCATACTGCCCAAAAACCCCTAATGGCCCTGTCCCCTGCCCTCTGTCATGTCTATAAACCATACTACCCAAAACCACCTACTGGCCCTGTACCCTGTCATGTCTATAAACCATACTGCCCCAAACCACCTACTGGCCCTGTCCCCTGTCATGTCTATAAACCATACTGCCCCAAACTACCTACTGGCCCTGTCCCCTGTCATGTCTGTAAACCATACTGCCCCAAACCACCTACTGGCCCTGTCCACTGCCCTCTGTCATGTCTATAAACCATACTGCCCAAAACCACCTACTGGCCCTGTCCCCTGTCATGTCTATAAACCATACTGCCCCAAACTACCTACTGGCCCTGTCCCCTGTCATGTCTATAAACCATACTGCCCCAAACCACCTACTGGCCCTGTCCACTGCCCTCTGTCATGTCTATAAACCATACTGCCCAAATTCACCTACTGGCCCTGTCCCCTGCCGTCTGTCATGTCTATAAACCATACTGCCCAAAACCCCCTACTGGCCCTGTCCCCTGTCATGTCTATAAACCCTACTGCCCCAAACCACCTACAGGCCTTGTCCCCTGTCATATCTATAAACCATACTGCCCCAAACCCCCTACTGGCCCTGTCCCCTGTCATATCTATAAACCATACTGCCCAAAACCCCCTACTGGCCTTGTCCCCTGTCATATCTATAAACCATACTGCCCCAAACTACCTACTGGCCCTGTCTCCTGTCATATCTATAAACCATACTGCCCCAAATCCCCTACTGGCCCTGTCCACTGTCATGTCTATAAACCATACTGCCCCAAACCACCTAGAGGCCTTGTCCCCTGTCATGTCTATAAACCATACTGCCCCAAACTACCTACTGGCCCTGTCCCCTGTCATGTCTGTAAACCATACTGCCCCAAACCACCTACTGGCCCTGTCCACTGCCCTCTGTCATGTCTATAAACCATACTGCCCAAAACCACCTACTGGCCCTGTCCCCTGTCATGTCTATAAACCATACTGCCCCAAACTACCTACTGGCCCTGTCCCCTGTCATGTCTATAAACCATACTGCCCCAAACCACCTACTGGCCCTGTCCACTGCCCTCTGTCATGTCTATAAACCATACTGCCCAAATTCACCTACTGGCCCTGTCCCCTGCCCTCTGTCATGTCTATAAACCATACTGCCCAAAACCCCCTACTGGCCCTGTCCCCTGTCATGTCTATAAACCATACTACCCCAAACCACCTACAGGCCTTGTCCCCTGTCGTGTCTATAAACCATACTGCCCCAAACTACCTACTGGCCCTTTCCCCTGTCATGTCTATAAACCAAACTGCCCCAAACCACCTACTGGCCCTGTCCCCTGCCCTCTGTCATGTCTATAAACCTTACTGCCCCAAACTCCCTACTGGCCCTGTCCCCTGTCATGTCTATAAACCAAACTGCCCCAAACCACCTACTGGCCCTGTCCCCTGCCCTCTGTCATGTCTATAAACCATACTGCCCAAAACCCCCTACTGGCCCTGTCCCCTGCCCTCTGTCATGTCTATAAACCATACTGCCCAAAACCACCTACAGGCCCTGTCCCCTGCCCTCTGTCATGTCTATAAACCTTACTGCCCCAAACCCCCTACTGGCCCTGTCCCCTGTCATCTCTATAAACCATATTGCCCCAAATCACCTACTGGCCCTGTCCCCTGCCCTCTGTCATGTCTATAAACCATACTGCCCAAAAATCCCTACTGGCCCTGTCCCCTGCCCTCTGTCATGTCTATAAACCATACTACCCAAAACCACCTAAGGCCCTGTCCCCTGTCATATCTATAAACCATACTGCCCCAAACCCCCTACTGGCCCTGTCCACTGCCCTCTGTCATGTCTATAATCATACTGCCCCAAACCCCCTACTGGCCTTGTCCCCTGTCATATCTATAAACCATACTGCCCCAAACTACCTACTGGCCCTGTCTCCTGTCATATCTATAAACCATACTGCCCCAAATCCCCTACTGGCCCTGTCCACTGTCATGTCTATAACCATACTGCCCCAAACCACCTACAGGCCTTGTCCCCTGTCATGTCTATAAACCATACTGCCCCAAACTCCCTACTGGCCCTGTCCCCTGTCATGTCTATAAACCAAACTGCCCCAAACCACCTACTGGCCCTGTCCCCTGCCCTCTGTCATGTCTATAAACCTTACTGCCCCAAACTCCCTACTGGCCCTGTCCCCTGTCATGTCTATAAACCAAACTGCCCCAAACCACCTACTGGCCCTGTCCCCTGCCCTCTGTCATGTCTATAAACCATACTGCCCAAAACCCCCTACTGGCCCTGTCCCCTGCCCTCTGTCATGTCTATAAACCATACTGCCCAAAACCACCTACAGGCCCTGTCCCCTGCCCTCTGTCATGTCTATAAACCTTACTGCCCCAAACCCCCTACTGGCCCTGTCCCCTGTCATCTCTATAAACCATATTGCCCCAAATCACCTACTGGCCCTGTCCCCTGCCCTCTGTCATATCTATAAACCATACTGCCCCAAACCCCCTACTGGCCCTATCCAATGCCCTCTGTCATGTCTATAAACCATACTGCCCCAAACCCCCTACTGGCCTTGTCCCCTGTCATATCTATAAACCATACTGCCCCAAACTACCTACTGGCCCTGTCTCCTGTCATATCTATAAACCATACTGCCCCAAATCCCCTACTGGCCCTGTCCACTGTCATGTCTATAAACCATACTGCCCCAAACCACCTACATGCCTTGTCCCCTGTCATGTCTATAAACCATACTGCCCCAAACTACCTACTGGCCCTGTCCCCTGTCGTGTCTATAAACCATACTGCCCCAAACCACCTACTGGCCCTGTCCACTGCCCTCTGTCATGTCTATAAACCATACTGCCCAAAACCACCTATTGGCCCTGTCCCCTGTCATTTCTATAAACCATACTGCCCCAAACTACCTACTGGCCCTGTCCCCTGTCATATATATAAACCATACTGCCCCAAACCACCTACTGGCCCTGTCCACTGCCCTCTGTCATATCTATAAACCATACTGCCCAAAATCACCTACTGGCCCTGTCCCCTGCCCTCTGTCATGTCTATAAACCATACTGCCCAAAAACCCCTACTGGCCCTGTCCCCTGTCATGTCTATAAACCATACTGCCCCAAACCACCTACAGGCCTTTTCTCCTGTCGTGTCTATAGACCATACTGCCCCAAACTACCTACTGGCCCTTTCCCCTGTCCTGTCTATAAACCATACTGCCCCAAACCACCTACTGGCCCTGTCCCCTGCCCTCTGTCATGTCTATAAACCTTACTGCCCCAAACCCCCTACTGGCCCTGTCCCCTGTCATGTCTATAAACCATATTGCCCCAAACCCCCTACTGGCCCTGTCCCCTGCCCTCTGTCATGTCTATAAACCATACTGCCCAAAACCCCCTACTGGCTCTGTCCCCTGCCCTCTGTCATGTCTATAAACCATACTGCCCAAAACCCCCTTCTGGCCCTGTCCCATGTCATATCTATGAACCATAAACCCCCAAATCCCCTACTGGCCCTGTCTCCTGTCATCTCTATAAACCATACTGTCCCAAACTACCTACTGGCCCTGTCCCCTATCATGTCTATAAACCATATTGCCCCAAACCACCTACTGGCCCTGTCCCCTGCCCTCTGTCATGTCTATAAACCTTACTGCCCCAAACCCCCTACTGGTCCTGTCCCCTGTCATCTCTATAAACCATATTGCCCCAAACCCCCTACTGGCCCTGTCCCCTGCCCTCTGTCATGTCTATAAACCATACTGCCCAAAACCCCCTACTGGCCCTGTCCCCTGCCGTCTGTCATTTCTATAAACCATACTGCCCCAAACCCCCTACTCGCCCTGTCCCCTGCCCTCTGTCATGTCTATAAACCATACTGCCCCAAACCCCCTACTGGCCCTGTCCCCTGTCCCCTGTCAGGTCTATAAACCATACTGCCCCAAATTCCCTTAATGGCCCAGTCCCCTGTCATGTCTATAAACCATACTGCCCCAAACCACCTACTGGCCCTGTCCCCTGCCCTCTGTCATGTCTATAAACCATACTGCCCCAAACCCCCTACTGGCCCTGTCCCCTGTCAAGTCTATAATCCATACTGCCCCAAACCACCTACTGGCCCTGTCACCTGTCATGTATAAAAACCATACTTCCCCAAACCCCCTACTGGCCCTGTCCCCTGTCCCCTGTCATGTCTATAAACCATACTGCCCCAAACCCCCTACTGGCCCTGTCCCCTGCCCTCTGTCATGTCTATAAACCATACTGCCCAAAACCCCTCACTGGCCCTGTCCCCTACCCTCTGTCATGTCTATAAACCATACTGCCCCAAACCCCCTACTGACCTTGTCCCCTGTCATCTCTATAAACCATACTGCCCCAAACTACCTACTGGCCATGTCCCCTGTCATCTCTATAAACCATATTGCCCCAAACCCCCTACTGGCCCTGTCCCCTGCCCTCTGTCATGTCTATAAACCATACTGCCCCAAACCCCCTACTGGCCCTGTCCCCTGCCATTTGTCATGTCTATAAACCATACTGCCCCAAACCCCCTACTGGCCCTGTCCCCTGTCCCTTGTCATGTCTATAAACCATACTGCCCCAAACCCCCTACTGGCCCAGTCCCCTGTAATGTCTATAAACCATACTGCCCCAAACAGCCTACTGGCCCTGTCCCCTGCCCTCTTTCATGTCTATAAACCACACTGCCCAAAACCACCTACTGGCCCTGTACCCTGTCCCCTGTCATGTCTATAAACCATACTGCCCCAAACCACCTACTGGCCCTGTCCCCTGTCATGTCTAAAAACCATACTGCCCCAAACCCCCTACTGGCCCTGTCCTCTGTCCCCTGTCATGTCTATAAACCATACTGCCCCAAACCCCCTACTGGCCCTGTCCCCTGTCATGTCTATAAACCATATTGCCCCAAACCCCCTACTGGCCCTGTCCCCTGCCCTCTGTCCTGTCTTCAAAACATACTGCCCAAAATCCCCTACTGGCCCTGTCCCCTGCCCCCTGTCATCTCTATAAACCATACTGCCCCAAACTACCTACTGGCCCTGTCCCCTGTCATGTCTATAAACCATACTTCCCCAAACCAACTAATGGCCTTGTCCCCTGCCCTCTGTCATGTCTATAAACTTTACTGCCCCAAAACCCCTACTGGCCCTGTCCCCTGTCATCTCTATAAACCATATTGCCCCAAACCCCCTACTGGCCCTGTCCCCTGCCCTCTGTCATGTCTATAATCCATACTGCCCCAAACCACCTACTGGCCCTGTCCCCTGCCATGTCTAAAAATCATACTGCCCCAAACCCCCTACTGGCCCTGTCCTCTGTCCCCTGTCATGTCTATAAACCATATTGCCCCAAACCCCCTACTGGCCATGTCCCCTGCCCTCTGTCATGTCTATAAACCATACTGCCCAAAACCCCCTACTGGCCCTGTCCCCTGCCCTCTGTCATGTCTATAAACCATTCTGCCCCAAACCCCCTACTGGCCCTGTCCTCTGTCCCCTGTCATGTCTATAAACCATACTGCTCCAAACCACCTACTGGCCCTGTCCCCTGCCCTCTGTCATGTCTATAAACCATACTGCCCCAAACCACCTACTGGCCCTGCCCTCTGTCATGTCTATAAACCATACTTCCCCAAACCACCTACTGGCCCTGTCCCCTGCCGTCTGTCATGTCTATAAACCTTACTGCCCCAAACCCCCTACTGGCCCTGTCCCCTGTCATGTCTATAAACCATATTGCCCTAAACCGCCTACTGGCCCTGTCCCCTGCCCTCTGTCATGTCTATAAACCATACTGCCTAAAACCCCCTACTGGCCCTGTCCCCTGTCCCCTGTCATGTCTATAAACCTTACTGCCCCAAACCCCCTACTGGCCCTGTTCCTGCCCTCTGTCATGTCTATAAACCATACTGCCCCAAACCACCTACTGGCCCTGTCCCCTGCCCTCTGTCATGTCTATAAACCTTACTGCCCCAAACCCCCTACTGGCCCTGTCCCCTGTCATGTCTATAAACCATATTGCCCCAAACCCCCTACTGGCCCTGTCCCCTGCCCTCTGTCATGTCTATAAACCATACTGCCCAAAACCCCCTACTGGCTCTGTCCCCTGCCCTCTGTCATGTCTATAAACCATACTGCCCAAAACCCCCTTCTGGCCCTGTCCCATGTCATATCTATGAACCATAAACCCCCAAATCCCCTACTGGCCCTGTCCCCTGTCCCCTGTCATGTCTATAAACCATACTGCCCCAAACCCCCTACTGGCCCTGTCCCCTGCCCTCTGTCATGTCTATAAACCACACTGCCCCAAACCCCCTACTGGCCCTGTCCCCTGCCCTCTGTCATGTCTATAATCCATACTGCCCCAAACCACCTACTGGCCCTGTCCCCTGCCATGTCTAAAAATCATACTGCCCCAAACCCCCTACTGGCCCTGTCCTCTGTCCCCTGTCATGTCTATAAACCATATTGCCCCAAACCCCCTACTGGCCATGTCCCCTGCCCTCTGTCATGTCTATAAACCATACTGCCCAAAACCCCCTACTGGCCCTGTCCCCTGCCCTCTGTCATGTCTATAAACCATTCTGCCCCAAACCCCCTACTGGCCCTGTCCTCTGTCCCCTGTCATGTCTATAAACCATACTGCTCCAAACCACCTACTGGCCCTGTCCCCTGCCCTCTGTCATGTCTATAAACCATACTGCCCCAAACCACCTACTGGCCCTGCCCTCTGTCATGTCTATAAACCATACTTCCCCAAACCACCTACTGGCCCTGTCCCCTGCCGTCTGTCATGTCTATAAACCTTACTGCCCCAAACCCCCTACTGGCCCTGTCCCCTGTCATGTCTATAAACCATATTGCCCTAAACCGCCTACTGGCCCTGTCCCCTGCCCTCTGTCATGTCTATAAACCATACTGCCTAAAACCCCCTACTGGCCCTGTCCCCTGTCCCCTGTCATGTCTATAAACCTTACTGCCCCAAACCCCCTACTGGCCCTGTTCCTGCCCTCTGTCATGTCTATAAACCATACTGCCCCAAACCACCTACTGGCCCTGTCCCCTGCCCTCTGTCATGTCTATAAACCTTACTGCCCCAAACCCCCTACTGGCCCTGTCCCCTGTCATGTCTATAAACCATATTGCCCCAAACCCCCTACTGGCCCTGTCCCCTGCCCTCTGTCATGTCTATAAACCATACTGCCCAAAACCCCCTACTGGCTCTGTCCCCTGCCCTCTGTCATGTCTATAAACCATACTGCCCAAAACCCCCTTCTGGCCCTGTCCCATGTCATATCTATGAACCATAAACCCCCAAATCCCCTACTGGCCCTGTCCCCTGTCCCCTGTCATGTCTATAAACCATACTGCCCCAAACCCCCTACCGGCCCTGTCCCCTGCCCTCTGTCATGTCTATAAACCACACTGCCCCAAACCCCCTACTGACCTTGTCTCCTGTCATCTCTATAAACCATACTGTCCCAAACTACCTACTGGCCCTGTCCCCTATCATGTCTATAAACCATATTGCCCCAAACCACCTACTGGCCCTGTCCCCTGCCCTCTGTCATGTCTATAAACCTTACTGCCCCAAACCCCCTACTGGTCCTGTCCCCTGTCATCTCTATAAACCATATTGCCCCAAACCCCCTACTGGCCCTGTCCCCTGCCCTCTGTCATGTCTATAAACCATACTGCCCAAAACCCCCTACTGGCCCTGTCCCCTGCCGTCTGTCATTTCTATAAACCATACTGCCCCAAACCCCCTACTCGCCCTGTCCCCTGCCCTCTGTCATGTCTATAAACCATACTGCCCCAAACCCCCTACTGGCCCTGTCCCCTGTCAAGTCTATAATCCATACTGCCCCAAACCACCTACTGGCCCTGTCACCTGTCATGTATAAAAACCATACTTCCCCAAACCCCCTACTGGCCCTGTCCCCTGTCCCCTGTCATGTCTATAAACCATACTGCCCCAAACCCCCTACTGGCCCTGTCCCCTGCCCTCTGTCATGTCTATAAACCATACTGCCCAAAACCCCTCACTGGCCCTGTCCCCTACCCTCTGTCATGTCTATAAACCATACTGCCCCAAACCCCCTACTGACCTTGTCCCCTGTCATCTCTATAAACCATACTGCCCCAAACTACCTACTGGCCATGTCCCCTGTCATCTCTATAAACCATATTGCCCCAAACCCCCTACTGGCCCTGTCCCCTGCCCTCTGTCATGTCTATAATCCATACTGCCCCAAACCCCCTACTGGCCCTGTCCCCTGCCATTTGTCATGTCTATAAACCATACTGCCCCAAACCCCCTACTGGCCCTGTCCCCTGTCCCTTGTCATGTCTATAAACCATACTGCCCCAAACCCCCTACTGGCCCAGTCCCCTGTAATGTCTATAAACCATACTGCCCCAAACAGCCTACTGGCCCTGTCCCCTGCCCTCTTTCATGTCTATAAACCACACTGCCCAAAACCACCTACTGGCCCTGTACCCTGTCCCCTGTCATGTCTATAAACCATACTGCCCCAAACCACCTACTGGCCCTGTCCCCTGTCATGTCTAAAAACCATACTGCCCCAAACCCCCTACTGGCCCTGTCCTCTGTCCCCTGTCATGTCTATAAACCATACTGCCCCAAACCCCCTACTGGCCCTGTCCCCTGTCATGTCTATAAACCATATTGCCCCAAACCCCCTACTGGCCCTGTCCCCTGCCCTCTGTCCTGTCTTCAAAACATACTGCCCAAAATCCCCTACTGGCCCTGTCCCCTGCCCCCTGTCATCTCTATAAACCATACTGCCCCAAACTACCTACTGGCCCTGTCCCCTGTCATGTCTATAAACCATACTTCCCCAAACCAACTAATGGCCTTGTCCCCTGCCCTCTGTCATGTCTATAAACTTTACTGCCCCAAAACCCCTACTGGCCCTGTCCCCTGTCATCTCTATAAACCATATTGCCCCAAACCCCCTACTGGCCCTGTCCCCTGCCCTCTGTCATGTCTATAATCCATACTGCCCCAAACCACCTACTGGCCCTGTCCCCTGCCATGTCTAAAAATCATACTGCCCCAAACCCCCTACTGGCCCTGTCCTCTGTCCCCTGTCATGTCTATAAACCATATTGCCCCAAACCCCCTACTGGCCATGTCCCCTGCCCACTGTCATGTCTATAAACCATACTGCCCAAAACCCCCTACTGGCCCTGTCCCCTGCCCTCTGTCATGTCTATAAACCATTCTGCCCCAAACCCCCTACTGGCCCTGTCCTCTGTCCCCTGTCATGTCTATAAACCATACTGCTCCAAACCACCTACTGGCCCTGTCCCCTGCCCTCTGTCATGTCTATAAACCATACTGCCCCAAACCACCTACTGGCCCTGCCCTCTGTCATGTCTATAAACCATACTTCCCCAAACCACCTACTGGCCCTGTCCCCTGCCGTCTGTCATCTCTATAAACCATACTGCCCCAAACTACCTACTGGCCCTGTCCCCTGTCATGTCTATAAACCATACTTCCCCAAACCAACTAATGGCCTTGTCCCCTGCCCTCTGTCATGTCTATAAACTTTACTGCCCCAAAACCCCTACTGGCCCTGTCCCCTGTCATCTCTATAAACCATATTGCCCCAAACCCCCTACTGGCCCTGTCCCCTGCCCTCTGTCATGTCTATAATCCATACTGCCCCAAACCACCTACTGGCCCTGTCCCCTGCCATGTCTAAAAATCATACTGCCCCAAACCCCCTACTGGCCCTGTCCTCTGTCCCCTGTCATGTCTATAAACCATATTGCCCCAAACCCCCTACTGGCCATGTCCCCTGCCCACTGTCATGTCTATAAACCATACTGCCCAAAACCCCCTACTGGCCCTGTCCCCTGCCCTCTGTCATGTCTATAAACCATTCTGCCCCAAACCCCCTACTGGCCCTGTCCTCTGTCCCCTGTCATGTCTATAAACCATACTGCTCCAAACCACCTACTGGCCCTGTCCCCTGCCCTCTGTCATGTCTATAAACCATACTGCCCCAAACCACCTACTGGCCCTGCCCTCTGTCATGTCTATAAACCATACTTCCCCAAACCACCTACTGGCCCTGTCCCCTGCCGTCTGTCATGTCTATAAACCTTACTGCCCCAAACCCCCTACTGGCCCTGTCCCCTGTCATGTCTATAAACCATATTGCCCTAAACCGCCTACTGGCCCTGTCCCCTGCCCTCTGTCATGTCTATAAACCATACTGCCTAAAACCCCCTACTGGCCCTGTCCCCTGTCCCCTGTCATGTCTATAAACCTTACTGCCCCAAACCCCCTACTGGCCCTGTTCCTGCCCTCTGTCATGTCTATAAACCATACTGCCCCAAACCACCTACTGGCCCTGTCCCCTGCCCTCTGTCATGTCTATAAACCTTACTGCCCCAAACCCCCTACTGGCCCTGTCCCCTGTCATGTCTATAAACCATATTGCCCCAAACCCCCTACTGGCCCTGTCCCCTGCCCTCTGTCATGTCTATAAACCATACTGCCCAAAACCCCCTACTGGCTCTGTCCCCTGCCCTCTGTCATGTCTATAAACCATACTGCCCAAAACCCCCTTCTGGCCCTGTCCCATGTCATATCTATGAACCATAAACCCCCAAATCCCCTACTGGCCCTGTCCCCTGTCCCCTGTCATGTCTATAAACCATACTGCCCCAAACCCCCTACTGGCCCTGTCCCCTGCCCTCTGTCATGTCTATAAACCACACTGCCCCAAACCCCCTACTGACCTTGTCTCCTGTCATCTCTATAAACCATACTGTCCCAAACTACCTACTGGCCCTGTCCCCTATCATGTCTATAAACCATATTGCCCCAAACCACCTACTGGCCCTGTCCCCTGCCCTCTGTCATGTCTATAAACCTTACTGCCCCAAACCCCCTACTGGTCCTGTCCCCTGTCATCTCTATAAACCATATTGCCCCAAACCCCCTACTGGCCCTGTCCCCTGCCCTCTGTCATGTCTATAAACCATACTGCCCAAAACCCCCTACTGGCCCTGTCCCCTGCCGTCTGTCATTTCTATAAACCATACTGCCCCAAACCCCCTACTCGCCCTGTCCCCTGCCCTCTGTCATGTCTATAAACCATACTGCCCCAAACCCCCTACTGGCCCTGTCCCCTGTCAAGTCTATAATCCATACTGCCCCAAACCACCTACTGGCCCTGTCACCTGTCATGTATAAAAACCATACTTCCCCAAACCCCCTACTGGCCCTGTCCCCTGTCCCCTGTCATGTCTATAAACCATACTGCCCCAAACCCCCTACTGGCCCTGTCCCCTGCCCTCTGTCATGTCTATAAACCATACTGCCCAAAACCCCTCACTGGCCCTGTCCCCTACCCTCTGTCATGTCTATAAACCATACTGCCCCAAACCCCCTACTGACCTTGTCCCCTGTCATCTCTATAAACCATACTGCCCCAAACTACCTACTGGCCATGTCCCCTGTCATCTCTATAAACCATATTGCCCCAAACCCCCTACTGGCCCTGTCCCCTGCCCTCTGTCATGTCTATAATCCATACTGCCCCAAACCCCCTACTGGCCCTGTCCCCTGCCATTTGTCATGTCTATAAACCATACTGCCCCAAACCCCCTACTGGCCCTGTCCCCTGTCCCTTGTCATGTCTATAAACCATACTGCCCCAAACCCCCTACTGGCCCAGTCCCCTGTAATGTCTATAAACCATACTGCCCCAAACAGCCTACTGGCCCTGTCCCCTGCCCTCTTTCATGTCTATAAACCACACTGCCCAAAACCACCTACTGGCCCTGTACCCTGTCCCCTGTCATGTCTATAAACCATACTGCCCCAAACCACCTACTGGCCCTGTCCCCTGTCATGTCTAAAAACCATACTGCCCCAAACCCCCTACTGGCCCTGTCCTCTGTCCCCTGTCATGTCTATAAACCATACTGCCCCAAACCCCCTACTGGCCCTGTCCCCTGTCATGTCTATAAACCATATTGCCCCAAACCCCCTACTGGCCCTGTCCCCTGCCCTCTGTCCTGTCTTCAAAACATACTGCCCAAAATCCCCTACTGGCCCTGTCCCCTGCCCCCTGTCATCTCTATAAACCATACTGCCCCAAACTACCTACTGGCCCTGTCCCCTGTCATGTCTATAAACCATACTTCCCCAAACCAACTAATGGCCTTGTCCCCTGCCCTCTGTCATGTCTATAAACTTTACTGCCCCAAAACCCCTACTGGCCCTGTCCCCTGTCATCTCTATAAACCATATTGCCCCAAACCCCCTACTGGCCCTGTCCCCTGCCCTCTGTCATGTCTATAATCCATACTGCCCCAAACCACCTACTGGCCCTGTCCCCTGCCATGTCTAAAAATCATACTGCCCCAAACCCCCTACTGGCCCTGTCCTCTGTCCCCTGTCATGTCTATAAACCATATTGCCCCAAACCCCCTACTGGCCATGTCCCCTGCCCACTGTCATGTCTATAAACCATACTGCCCAAAACCCCCTACTGGCCCTGTCCCCTGCCCTCTGTCATGTCTATAAACCATTCTGCCCCAAACCCCCTACTGGCCCTGTCCTCTGTCCCCTGTCATGTCTATAAACCATACTGCTCCAAACCACCTACTGGCCCTGTCCCCTGCCCTCTGTCATGTCTATAAACCATACTGCCCCAAACCACCTACTGGCCCTGCCCTCTGTCATGTCTATAAACCATACTTCCCCAAACCACCTACTGGCCCTGTCCCCTGCCGTCTGTCATCTCTATAAACCATACTGCCCCAAACTACCTACTGGCCCTGTCCCCTGTCATGTCTATAAACCATACTTCCCCAAACCAACTAATGGCCTTGTCCCCTGCCCTCTGTCATGTCTATAAACTTTACTGCCCCAAAACCCCTACTGGCCCTGTCCCCTGTCATCTCTATAAACCATATTGCCCCAAACCCCCTACTGGCCCTGTCCCCTGCCCTCTGTCATGTCTATAATCCATACTGCCCCAAACCACCTACTGGCCCTGTCCCCTGCCATGTCTAAAAATCATACTGCCCCAAACCCCCTACTGGCCCTGTCCTCTGTCCCCTGTCATGTCTATAAACCATATTGCCCCAAACCCCCTACTGGCCATGTCCCCTGCCCACTGTCATGTCTATAAACCATACTGCCCAAAACCCCCTACTGGCCCTGTCCCCTGCCCTCTGTCATGTCTATAAACCATTCTGCCCCAAACCCCCTACTGGCCCTGTCCTCTGTCCCCTGTCATGTCTATAAACCATACTGCTCCAAACCACCTACTGGCCCTGTCCCCTGCCCTCTGTCATGTCTATAAACCATACTGCCCCAAACCACCTACTGGCCCTGCCCTCTGTCATGTCTATAAACCATACTTCCCCAAACCACCTACTGGCCCTGTCCCCTGCCGTCTGTCATGTCTATAAACCTTACTGCCCCAAACCCCCTACTGGCCCTGTCCCCTGTCATGTCTATAAACCATATTGCCCTAAACCGCCTACTGGCCCTGTCCCCTGCCCTCTGTCATGTCTATAAACCATACTGCCTAAAACCCCCTACTGGCCCTGTCCCCTGTCCCCTGTCATGTCTATAAACCTTACTGCCCCAAACCCCCTACTGGCCCTGTTCCTGCCCTCTGTCATGTCTATAAACCATACTGCCCCAAACCCCCTACTGGCCCTGTCCCCTGTCATGTCTATAAACCATACTGCCCCAAACCCCCTACTGGCCCTGTCCCCTGCCCTCTGTCATGTCTATAAACCATATTGCCCCAAACCCCCTACTGGCCCTGTCCCCTGCCCTCTGTCATTTCTATAAACCATACTACCCAAAACCCCCTACTGGCCCTGTCCCCTGCCCTCTGTCATGTCTATAAACCATACTGCCCCAAACCCCCTACTGGCCCTGTCCTCTGTCCCCTGTCATGTCTATAAACCATACTGCCCCAAACCCCCTACTGGCCCTGTCCCCTGTCATGTCTATAAACCATACTGCTCCAAACAACCTACTGGCCCTGTCCCCAGCCCTCTGTCATGTCTATAAACCATACTACCCCAAACCACCTACTGGCCCTGCCCTCTGTCATGTCTATAAACCATACTTCCCCAAACCACCTACTGGCCCTGTCCCCTGTCCCCTGTCATGTCTATAAACCATACTGACCCAAACTCCCTACTGGCCCTGTCCCCTGTCCCCTGTCATGTATATAAACCATACTGCCCAAAAGCACCTATTGGCCCTGTCCCCTGTCATATCTATAAACCAAACTGCCCCAAAGCCCCTACTGGCCCATTCCCCTGCCCTCTTTCATGTCTATAAACCTTACTGCCCCAAACCCCCTACTGGCCCTGTCCCCTGTCATGTCTATAAACCATATTGCCCTAAACCACCTACTGGCCCTGTCCCCTGCCCTCTGTCATGTCTATAAACCATACTGCCTAAAACCCCCTACTGGCCATGTCCCCTGCCCTCTGTCATGTCTATAAACCATACTGCCCAAAACCACCTATTGGCCCTGTCCCCTGTCATATCTATAAACCACACTGCCCCAAAGCCCCTACTGGCCCTGTCCCCTGCCCTCTTTCATGTCTATAAACCTTACTGCCCCAAACCCCCTACTGGCCCTGTCCCCTGTCATGTCTATAAACCATATTGCCCTAAACCGCCTACTGGCCCTGTCCCCTGCCCTCTGTCATGTCTATAAACCATACTGCCTAAAACCCCCTACTGGCCCTGTCCCCTGCCCTCTGTCATGTCTATAAACCATACTGCCCCAAACCACCTACTGGCCCTGTCCCCAGCCCTCTGTTATGTCTATAAACCATACTGCCCCAAACCACCTACTGGCCCTGCCCTCTGTCATGTCTATAAACCATACTGCCCCAAACACCCTACTGGCCCTGTCCCCTTCCCTCTGTCATGTCTATAGACCATACTGCCCAAAACCCCCTACTGGCCCTGTCCCCTGCCCTCTGTCATGTCTATAAACCATACTGCCCCAAAGCCCCTACTGGCCCTGTCCCCTGCCCTCTGTCATGTCTATAAACCATACTGCCTAAAACCCCCTACTGGCCCTGTCCCCTGTCCCCTGTCATGTCTATAAAACACACTGCCCCAAACATCCCTACTGGCCCTGTCCCCTGCCCTCTGTCATGTCTATAAACCATACTGCCCCAAACCCCCTACTGGCCCTGTCCTCTGTCCCCTGTCATGTCTATAAACCTTACTGCCCCCAACCCCCTACTGGCCCTGTCCCCTGTCATGTCTATAAACCATACTGCTCCAAACCACCTACTGGCCCTGTCCCCAGCCCTCTGTTATGTCTATAAACCATACTGCCCCAAACCACCTACTGGCCCTGCCCTCTGTCATGTCTATAAACCATACTGCCCAAAACCCCCTACTGGCCCTGTCCCCTGCCCTCTGTCATGTCTATAAACCATACTGCCCCAAAGCCCCCACTGGCCCTGTCCCCTGCCCTCTGTCATGTCTATAAACCATACTGCCCCAAAGCCCCTACTGGCCCTGTCCCCTGCCCTCTGTCATGTCTATAAACCATACTGCCCCAAAGCCCCTACTGGCCCTGTCCCCTGCCCTCTGTCATGTCTATAAACCTTACTGCCCCAAACCCCCTACTGGCCTTGTCCCCTGTCATGTCTATAAACCATACTGACCCAAATCCCCTACTGGCCCTGTCCCCTGTCATGTCTATAAACCATACTGCCCCAAACCACCTACTGGCCCTGCCCTCTGTCATGTCTATAAACCATACTGCCCCAAACCCCCTACTGGCCTTTTCCCCTGTCATGTCTATAAACCATACTGCCCCAAACTACCTACTGGCCCTGTCCCCTGTCCTCTGTCATGTCTATAAACCATACTACCCCAAACCCCCTACTGGCCCTGTCCCCAGTCCCCTGTCATGTCTATAAACCATACTGCCCCAAACCCCCTACTGGCCCTGTCCCCTGTCATTTATATAAACCATACTGCCCAAAACTCCCTGCTGGCCCTGTCCCCTGCCCTCTGTCATGTCTATAAACCATATTGCCCCAAACCCCCTACTGACCCTGTCCCTGCCCTCTGTCATGTCTATAAACCATACTGCCCAAAACCCCCTACTGGCCCTGTCCCCTGTCATGTCTATAAACCATACTGCCCCAGACCACCTACTGGCCCTGTCCCCTGCCCTCTATCATGTCTATAAACCATACTGCTCCAAACTCCCTACTGGCCCTTTCCCCTCATCTATGGTCCTCTGTAGCTCAGTTGGTTGGGCATGGCGCCTGCAATGCCAAGATAGTGGGTTTGATTCCTGTGACCACCCACCCATACATAAAATGTATTTATGAATGACTGTAACTCGCTTTGGATAAAAGCATCTGCTAAATGGCATATATTATTATTACTGTCTCCTTAACCACTCTCCAGCTCCCCTAGCCTCTCACCCTCAACCCCCTCTGTGCATACGTTGAGTGCTGTGTGTGTTTGTGTTACTTCTCTCGGCTCAGCAGCATGTCGAGGGGTGAAAGGTCAACGGTCTCCTTGGAAAAGCTGTCATCGTCAAGGCGACGCACGGAAGCGGTAAACACCATACCACCCACAGGGACACAGCGGCAATACAACCTTTCGTACATACAGCTGGCCGTGTGTATGCGTGTAAAGCCTTAGGGCTCCAGTCTGTCTGTAGATCAGTCAGGGCTGAAGGGCACGACTGTTAAAGCACTATAGCACTCTGGAGAGAAGAAGAACACCCTGTCAGTCTTTCTTTATTCCTCCATCACTCTCTCTGTCTCTCTCGCTCCTCTCTCAATCCTTCTCTCTCTCTCCTCGCTCTCTCTGTCTCTACCTTTCCACTAACTGTATTAAACTCTCTCTTCCCTCTCCAATATCTCTCTCTTCCTCCATTCTTCTCTCTCTGTCCCTACCTCCCTCCCTCCCCCTCTCTCCATTTCTATCTCTCCGTCTATAACTACTTCTCCAATTCTGACAGCTCCCCAAAAAACTCTCCACCCGTCCCTCTTGGTTATCGACTCGTTCTCTCTCTCTCTCTCTCTCTCTCTCTCTCTCTCTCTCTCTCTCTTTATTTATCTCCTTTTCGGAAGGAAATATTTCAATTCCACTAGAGCTCCTCTCCTCTCCCGAGTGACAGATGTTTGCAGAGCGAGAGAGAGAAAAAGAGAGAGAGAGAAATGGTTCAAATACACCAAACACATCCCTCACCTAAAATGACCTTGTAGATGGAGAGGAGGGAAAGAGAATATGTGAGTAAGAAAAAAAGAGTGGGGGAAGGAGAGAAAAGTAGGAGGTTTGATGGGACAGAAAACTCAAGGCTATAACAGACAACTCCCTAGCCTCATGAATTAACTCATGAACCCTACTCTGTGGCGTTCACTGCAGTTCAAGTCTTTTGATTGGCTAATCTCCTGGCCCATTTCCTGTATACCCCTGCAGTGTGTTCCCGCTCAACATGGAAACAAGGTTAGAGAACATGCTCATTTATGAGAGGTGTCATCCCTGCCATCCCAACCTTACAGTGTAATTAATGATTTACACAGGAAGAGCTGGAACACAAAGTACAGAGATGATGGAGGGAAGGGGGGGTGAGGGGGGGGGGGCAGAAAGAGAGAAATAAGAGGGAGAACAGATAGTGAGGAGGAGGAATAGGAAGAGAGGGAGCAAGGGAGGAAGAAGAGAACGGGAGTGTAAAGAAGATAAAAAATGATGTGGAGAGCTACAAGTGTTGATGGGATAAAAAGACGTCAGCAAAGGAAACTAAAAAGTGGAAAAAATAGAGAGAATATAAAGGGATAGAGAGAGTGATAAGAAATAGTGTGACTAGGTGGTGAGATACAGGTGTAGATGGATAGAGAGACGAGGATAGGGGAGAAGGAAATAAAATAGAAAATAGAGAAAGATATGGTTGTGTAGTAGAAGAATGAGAGAAGGTGATGCTCGTGACTAGCGACTTGCAGGCGCTGAGGCCCTGCGTGATGACTCAATCACCATTTATGACATTGTTTGGATGGCTGACCATCTGTGGGCTATCACAGGGGATAAACAGGGGTCAAACACACCTTATCTGTGGCTTTCTCCGAGGAGGGACGTTCCAACAGAACCCTGGGAGCACGGACACCGTCGGAGGTTTCGAGGACAGATGAAAATGTGAAATCGATGAAATGAACGTTACTGTGCGAATTAAATTGTAATGTTTGGATTGTTTCAAGAGTTCACAAAGAGCTACGAATTTTGATATTTTTTTTTGTATCTAAGTGCTATATGTTTATTGTTACAGAGAAACTGTGTTATTTTGTTCGGCGGACGGCAGATAGTTCAAAGAGTGGCAACACGGGTTTAAAGTGAGTTGATTATATTAGAATCTGGGTGTGTTGTTCCTGTCTATTGTTTTTACTAGAAAAGTGCAAAGAAATGTTAATTCAGGTTAGGTGTGAGTTTCTGCTTTAATTTGGTTAAAAGGACAGTGAATTTGTTCCTACTTTGAGAACTTGTTAGCAAGCTCCTGTGTGTATCCACGTTAAGTCTTAGCCTATTGGTGATAGTCATTTACTCTGATTAGTCTGTAATGTATCATGCATATAATGTACACTGGAGTTGTTTGAGTGTTAATTATTTTGTGACTAATAAATTATATTGGTTGAATAGAGTAAATGCATTCCTCGTTTTACAGAGTAATTTGTATATATTTTTCCACTATGACAGAGAGACAGCCACTTATTTCTGTTGCAGTTTCTGTTCAGTCAGACAGACCATATTGAATTGCAAATGAGAGTGGAGCATTATACACACACACAACTCAGATACACACACACTCGCACACACACACAATCCAACACACACAACCACACTCTGACACATGCACGCATGCACACACGCAAACACACACACACACACACACTGAGGTAGAATAGCTTGTATGCTCAAGGTTGTCTACAAACCAACATTTGTGGTGAGTCATCAAAAGAGAGAGAGAGAGAGAGAGAGTGAGAGAGAATGAGAGAAAAAGAGAGAGAGAGGGAGAGAGAGAGCAAAAGAACAGCGGGTAGAAAGGGAATACTGTGAGAGTGGAGAAGATATAGAAGAATGGAAAAAGGGAGAGGGACATTGAGGAGGACAAGAGTGGTAAAGAGTGGGGAGAGAGGGACGTGTTGCGAAGCAAGTGAGAGATGGAGAGATGGACAGAGGGAGGGGAAAAGAGGAGGATTAGAAGAACGGCAGCATGGGCTCACTTCCTCTTTCCCTCCCTCCCTCCCTCCATTCGTTTATCTCTACCTACAGACAGGCACACTGTGCCAGGGAGGGCAGTTGACCCTGGCACCATTCAGGGGGCACTGACATCTACACAGAATGATGATCGCATGGGACAGATAACCACACACACACACACACACACGCATACACACACAAACCAACACACACACACACACACTGAGCCAGATAAGGGCCATGAGACTGACAGACACCTATGCACAGTGGCCGAAGCCAGCAGGTCTTCTCAGTGGTTTGTGGGTTGCCAGGTCTGCGTCAATATCCCCCATCTTCAGCCCACTGAACCTCACTCAGCAACAGAGAGAGGGGCCTTCACGGTGACAGGCAGCCCATCCATAACACACACTGGTCAAAGCAGGCAGCTAATCTACCAGCCAATTAATGATGAGATAAGGAAAGTGAATGGGAATGGAAATAGAGGGAGAGAAAGAGAGGATAAAGAGAAAGATATAGAGATAAAGACAGATAAGAGGACAAATAGGAAACACATGACCGGGTGATGGTGGACATGAGATGCACATAGAGGGAGTGAAAGAGAGAGAGAGAGGGAGTGAAACAGAGAGAGAGGGAGTGAAAGTGTCACGGTTCAGACAGACGACCAGAGGACCACAATTGCGTCACACCAGAAAGTTTATTAAACTTAAGGGAAAAGGGAAGTAGGGAGTGAATGAAGGCTCCAGGGGTAACAGGGATCCCGTCCAATGTGCTGGGTCTGTGCCCCCCCCAGTGGCAGCGATGCGTCCTATGAAGCCGGTGGTGGGTGGTCCAGAAGTCCTGGGGGGGGGGAGACACAGACACAACAGGGCGGAATGAAACAAGGCAGCAGTACAGTTCAGGGGAAATCCAATATACGTAGTAGCAAGGCAGAAGGCTGGTCAGAGTTACCGGGATTGAAGAGTAGTCAGGAGTCGTAATGGCAGAAGCAGGTCTGGATCTCCTGAGGCAGAAGAGTATCCAAAAAACAGGCAGGTCCGGGGTCACAAAACCAGGGTGAGCCAGAAGCGCGAGCAAACAGGTTCCGGGTGTGAGCTTTGCAGACGATCTGACACCGGAGAGCTGAAAGACAGGGCCTTAAATACTGGGAGAGGTTAGTGGGTAATGCAGCGCAGCTGGCAGAGTAATTAGAGCCGAGCAGAGCAGGGACAGGTGGAGCTAGTTAGGCTGAGTAGAGAGAGAGTGGTGAGCAGAGTGGAAGATAGTGGAAACAAATTAAGGTGGTAACCCGGTGGAGTGAGAGGGCTCATGACAGAACCCCCCCCCCAAGGGACGGCCCCAGAAGTCCCAAGAGCAACACCACGCCGGGCGGGAGGAGGGGAGCCGGAGGAGGGCTAGAACTCCTCCGAACGGTCCGAGTGAACGTCCTCATCCTCGGAGGAAGCCGGAGGACCGTGGTCGGGAGATGGGACAGGTCCCGAGACAGGATCAGGCACAGGACAGGAAGCCGAGCGGGCAGGACGGTTAGGGACCCCTCTGGGGCGGCCCCTACGGATTGCAGGTTGATCAGGATGCCGTTGGTGGAAAGCGGTGATGAGAGTCCTATCCACAATCCGACTAGCTGGCACCCAGGTCCTTTCCTCAGGTCCATAGCCCTCCCAGTCAATGAGGTACTGGAGACCCCTACCCCTCCGTCTGGACCGAAGCAGGCGGCGGACAGTGTAAACCAGACCACCATCGACGAGCCGTGGAGGAGGAGGACCAGGCGCCGCAGGGACCAGCGGACTCTCATGGATGGGCTTAATCTTAGACACATGGAAAGTGGGGTGCACCCTCAGGGAATTAGGCAGTTGGAGCCGGACAGCAGTTGGGCTAATCACTCTTATGATAGGGAATGGGCCAATGAACCGAGGTGCCAGCTTCTGCGACTCCACCCTGAGTGGCAGGTTCTTCGATGACAACCACACCCTTTGACCAACATGGTAGGTGGGAGCAGGAATTCTCCGACGGTTGGCCCCGGTAGTGTAGCTGGCAACGGATCTGAGGAGTGTGGCTCGGGCTTGTGACCAGGTGCGGCGACATCGACGGGCAAAAGCAAGTGCAGATGGGCAAGTAACCTCCTCTTCCTGGCTGGAAAATAGAGGAGGCTGGTATCCATAAACACATTGGAAAGGGGACATACCGATGGCAGAGCAGGTCAGCGAATTGTGTGCGTACTCCACCCATGTCAATTGCTGCGACCAGGAGTGGGGGTTGCGTGAAGTCATGCATCGCAGTGCCTTCTCGAGCTCCTGATTAGCCCGCTCTGACTGCCCATTGGATTGGGGATGGAATCCGGAAGTCAGACTGACTGTGGCTCCCAGCAGGTGACAGAACTCCTTCCAAAAAGCGGAGGAGAATTGTGGACCACGGTCAGAAACTACATCCCTTGGCAGTCCGTGGATCCGGAAGACGTGTTCCAGGACCACCTGGGCGGTCTCCTTGGCGGTTGGGAGCTTGGGGAGGGGAATGAAGTGTGCCATCTTGCTGAAACGGTCAACGATGGTGAGAATGACGGTCATGCCCCTTGAAGGGGGCAGCCCCGTGACAAAGTCAAGGGCGATGTGAGACCAGGGACGTCTGGGCACAGGCAGGGGCTGCAGCAATCCGGCTGGGGGCTGGCAGGACGACTTGTGTTGGTTGCAGATGGGGCAGGCTTGGACGAATTCCCGTACATCCTTCCTCAGAGAGGGCCACCAGAACCTCTGGGCGAGCAGGTTGTAAGTGCGGGTGGAGCCAGGGTGACAAGCTAGGCGGGAGTCATGTCCCCACTGAACGACCTGGGACCTCAGGTCTTCGGGGACAAAAAGGCGGTCAGCTGGGCAGGTGCTGGGACCTGGCTGGTTACGGAGAGCCTCCAGCACCTGTTCCTCAACAGCCCAGGTCAGAGCTGCAACGATGCAGGGACTTGGCAGAATCGACACAGGGTCCTTGGAGGGGGTGTCATCCTTCTGGAATTGACGGGAGAGGGCGTCTGGCTTGGTGTTGCGTGATCCAGGCCGGTATGACAGAGTGAAATTAAACCTGGTGAAGAACAGGGCCCAGCGGGACTGCCTGGAGTTCAACCGTTTGGCCGTGCGGATGTACTCCAAGTTCTTATGATCGGTCCAAACGAGAAATGGAATGGTGGACCCCTCCAGCCAGTGACGCCACTCCTCCAAGGCAAGCTTCACAGCCAGCAGCTCACGGTTCCCTATGTCGTAATTGCACTCAGAGGGGGACAACCGACGTGAGAAAAAGGCACAGGGATGGAGCTTCCTATCCTCCGCAGCCCACTGAGAAATCACAGCACCAACTCCCACATCCGAGGCGTCCACCTCCACAATGAATTGCCGGTCCACATCAGGCATCTGGAGGATGGGAGCGGAGGTGAACCTCACCTTGAGGGTACTGAAGGCTTTGTCGGCTGCTGGGGTCCAGGTGAAGGGTTGCTTGGTGCTGGTTAGAGCAGTGAGAGGGGCAGCAACGGTACTGTAGTTCCGGATAAACTTCCTATAGAAGTTAGCAAACCCCAGAAACTGTTGCAGCTTCTTTCTGTTCTCCGGAACTGGCCATGAAGTGACTGCTGATACTTTGGCAGGATCCATTTGGATACTTCCCTCTGCCACTATGTACCCCAGGAAGGCCACTGTCTTGACGTGAAACTCACATTTCTCTGCCTTGGCGTAGAGGGAATTCTCCAGAAGACGATGAAGGACTTGCTGGACATGGCGGGTGTGTTCAGACAGGTCTCTGGAGTAGATTAAGATGTCATCCAGGTAAACGAAGACAAACTTGTTTAACATGTCCCGCAGTACATCATTCACTAGAGCCTGGAACACAGCAGGAGCATTGGTGAGGCCAAAAGGCATAACCAGATACTCGTAGTGGCCTGTTGGTGTATTGAATGCGGTTTTCCATTCATCTCCCTCCCGGATCCGCACTAGGTGGTAAGCGTTTCTGAGATCCAACTTGGTAAAAACAGTGGCTCCCTGGAGCAACTCAAAAGCAGAGGTGAGCAGAGGCAGAGGGTAACGGTTTTTCACTGTGATGTCGTTGAGTCCCCTGTAGTCGATGCAGGGGCGAAGAGATCCGTCCTTCTTCCCCACAAAGAAGAAGCCAGCACCAGCAGGAGATGAAGATGAACGGATTAATCCTGCGGACAGAGAGCCATTGATGTAGTCCTCCATGGACTTTCTTTCAGGAGCAGACAACGAATAAAGACGACCCCTTGGAGGAGCTGTTCCAGGGAGGAGGTCGATGGCACAGTCGTACGGTCGGTGAGGAGGCAGAGATGTGGCTCTTGCTTTGTTAAACACCTCTCTGAGACCATGGTAGCATTCTGGGACATTGGAGAGGTCAGGAGCGGAGTTAGTAGGTACTGGCCGAGGGGGTAGTGCGGCAGCAAGCAGGCAGGTTCGGTGGCAGTCCTCTCCCCACCCCCTGATCACCCCGGTCACCCAGTCGAGCTGAGGGTTGTGCCGGCGGAGCCATGGGTAACCCAGGATGAGGGGTTGGCCTGGAGAGGGGAGCAGGTGAAACTGGATAGTTTCTTGATGGTTTCCGGACAGACCCATCGAGACCGGAGCCGTGACATGAGTGACCGATCCGAGTAAGTGTCCGTCCAGTGCCCGGGCAGGAATAGGAGGTGTCAAACGGAGGTTCTCCAGTCCCAGTTGGCGTGCCAGCTTGATGTCCATTATGTTGGCTTCGGCGCCAGAATCCACCAGAGCAGCCAGGGTGTGAGTTGAGTCAGAGAGGCGGAGGTGAACTTGCAGCAGGGGTTTGCGGTCGGAGGACTGGATGGTCATTGAACTCAACCGGACTCCCCCTATGCCCGGTGAGCTTCGGCCCTTTAAAGGGCAGGTTACCACACGATGTCCATCACCTCCACAATAGAGGCAGAGGTTTGAGGTGAAGCGGCGCTGGCGCTCTGCAGGAGTGAGAGAGGCTCGCCCAATCTCCATAGGCTCAGACTGATCAAGCTGACCTGGGTGAGTGGCAGTAGATGACAGGAGCCCAGTCGGATCTCTCCGAATGCCGGTAGTAGGTGGACCTTGGCGCCCCCTCTCACGACGACGGGTCTGTATCCTTCTGTCGATCCTGACAGTCAGTGCGATGGCTTCATCAAGAGTGGAAGGCAGTTCATGGGAGACCAACTCGTCCTTGATATAGTCAGCCAAACTATGGAAGAACGCGTCCACCAACGATGGTGTGTTCCAAGAACTTCGTCTAGCCAGGGTTCGGAAGTCGATGGAATGGTCTGCGACTGTACGTCTGCCTTGTCGAATACTGAACAGTTCACGAGACGCCTCTGCGGTGGGTGAATCCAGGTCAAACACCTTCAGCATCTCCTCAGCAAACAGGTCGAAGGTTGCACATGCGGGGGTTTGACGTTCGAACTCTGCTGTTCCCCAGAGTCGAGCTCGGCCCGTCAGGTGAGTGATGGCATACCCAACTTTAGCCCCCTCCGTGGCGAAGGTCCTTGGCTGCAAGGAGAACTGAAGTCGGCAGCTAGTCAGGAATGGCCGGACCTGGGTTGAATCGCCGTTGAACCGCTCGGGGTTTCCAATCTTGGGTTCCGGAGCAGCGGCTGCAATGACCGGGGCAGGTAACTCGGGGGCAGGGCTGGTGGGCAGACTGGCTGGGGTAAGGTTGGTGAGGAGTTGAAAGATCATGGCGAGTTGTTGTTGCTGCTGCTGGAACTGCTGCTCATGCTCATCGGTTTCCATGTCGGGGAAAGTGTGCGCTGAGTCCATAATGGTCAGATCGTACTGTCACGGTTCAGACAGACGACCAGAGGACCACAATTGCGTCACACCAGAAAGTTTATTAAACTTAAGGGAAAAGGGAAGTAGGGAGTGAATGAAGGCTCCAGGGGTAACAGGGATCCCGTCCAATGTGCTGGGTCTGTGCCCCCCCCAGTGGCAGCGATGCGTCCTATGAAGCCGGTGGTGGGTGGTCCAGAAGTCCTGGGGGGGGGGAGACACAGACACAACAGGGCGGAATGAAACAAGGCAGCAGTACAGTTCAGGGGAAATCCAATATACGTAGTAGCAAGGCAGAAGGCTGGTCAGAGTTACCGGGATTGAAGAGTAGTCAGGAGTCGTAATGGCAGAAGCAGGTCTGGATCTCCTGAGGCAGAAGAGTATCCAAAAAACAGGCAGGTCCGGGGTCACAAAACCAGGGTGAGCCAGAAGCGCGAGCAAACAGGTTCCGGGTGTGAGCTTTGCAGACGATCTGACACCGGAGAGCTGAAAGACAGGGCCTTAAATACCGGGAGAGGTTAGTGGGTAATGCAGCGCAGCTGGCAGAGTAATTAGAGCCGAGCAGAGCAGGGACAGGTGGAGCTAGTTAGGCTGAGTAGAGAGAGAGTGGTGAGCAGAGTGGAAGATAGTGGAAACAAATTAAGGTGGTAACCCGGTGGAGTGAGAGGGCTCATGACAGAAAGAGGGAAAGAGGGAGTGAAAGAGAGCGAGAGGGAGTGAAAGAGAGAGAGAGGGAGTGAAAGAGAAAGAGAGGGAGTGAAAGAGAGAGGGAGTTAAAGAGAGTGAAAGAGAGAGAGAGGGAGTGAAAGAGAGAGAGAGGGAGTGAAAGACAGAGAGAGTGGGAGTGAAAGAGAGAGAGAGGGAGTGAAAGACAGAGAGAGTGGGAGTGAAAGAGAGAGAGAGGGAGTGAAAGAGAGAGAGAGGGAGTGAAAGAGAGAGAGAGGGAGTGAAAGAGGGAAAGAGGGAGTGAAAGAGAGTGAGAGGGAGTGAAAGAGAGAGAGAGGGAGTGAAAGAGGGAAAGAGGGAGTGAAAGAGAGAGAGAGGGAGTGAAAGAGGGAAAGAGGGAGTGAAAGAGAGAATTTCAGCAGACCTAAGATAGAAGCTCTTTCTCCTTGTATGAGAGAACACAAACACACACAAATACAAACGCAAAAACACACATACACATTCAGTCGCACACACACACTCTCAGAAACACAAATACACACACACACACACACACACACACACACACACACACACACTAACCTAGCCTGTGTTATGGCCCTGCCTCTATAAGTTAAGTGAACAGATGTGATACCAGGAGCATGCAGACCTTTCCTATCTATTTCCCTGCTAATTATCTGCTGCTTAAATACCTGCAGCTAGCCATGACACCAAACTGATACTAGGACTGTGTGTGTGTGTGTGTGTGTGTGTGTGTGTGTGTGTGTGTGTGTGTGTGTGTATGTCTGTGTGTGTGTGAGTGTGTGTATTTTTGTGAATCCCTTTCATGATCTTGTGTTTATGCCCCAGGTTAGATTCAGTGGAGGATTCATAAAAGCATAAGCACACAAACACAGATCTGGATGTTGGTAGTCAGTGAGGTTCCCCCTGCACACTTAAAGGTGAAATACCTGAAGCACACATACACACACACACACACATATTACCTCAAATTATGATTTATTTTGAGGGGGTTGTGGACAGGGATGGCGGATGGGCGTAAGCATCTGCCTCTTATTTCAAAGCTTGCAAGTTTGAATCAACCAATATAAATATGTTTTAGAGATTTGTTTTGTCGCTATTACCATCAAGTATCATTAAGTATTCTCACGGCTTGCGAGAGCATTGTGAACTGTGGTGGTGCAGTGGTCTGAGCAGCAGGATTTGGCTCCGAGCATCACAGGTTTGCGCCCAGTGCTGGGCAATGATTCGTCTTTTTTTTCTTAGCGCCAAAGAAGGCATATATTCTCACAACCTTTTCAAACGTACGCAATCGAAGTCTAGGGATCAGGCTGCATTTATGAGCTTGGGAAAATTAATCTAAAATGTATTGCCTTGTTTGTAGATGGCCTTTAAGTGTTGTTAAAAAAATAAAAAATAAACACTTCATGTCCACAATTTGACTTCCTTCATGTTGCTATGGTCACAGTGGACTATGGATGTTATATGGATGTGAATAGCTATGGCTTGTGGTCATTTAGTTATTGTGATATTGTTTGACATTGTCATGTTTGTGAGTGTGTGAATGTGTGTGTGTGTGTGAGAGAGTTTTGGATACGGTCAGAGTCAGGTCTGGTACTGCTGATGGAAGAGACTGCTCTCCTCAGCAATGTACATCCTCTTATCCTCCCTCCTTCTCTCCTTCTCTCCTTCTCTCCTTCTCTCCTTCTCTCCTTCTCTCCTTCTCTCCTTCTCTCCTTCTCTCCGCACCCCCCTTCCACTCCTCCACTCCTCTGTCTAATGCTGAGTCAGGAGATCCACTGACCTGAACTACAGACAGAGAGCTGACAACACACAGGTAACACTCTTTTACACTCCTCTATTCCTTTCTCTCTCAAATTCAAATTCAAGCTGCTTTATTGGCATAAAAAACATTGTGTCAATATTGCCAAAGCAACAATGTATACAATATATATTGTAATAAATAATAAAGAATAACAAATAATATAAAATGGTAGTAAATAATAATAATAAAACAATTAAAACAAATAACAATTAAATGGTTTCAGTAAATAGTAGAAATACAATAAATATAAAAGGCTAAACATGGAAAATGAAACTATAACTAACTTATAACTAACTAACTGTCATCCTCACCATTACATCAGTACTACAACTACCATCATCATTACTACTACTACTACCACCACCACCATTAAACTGCTATCATCACCCCTACTACCCGTACCACTACTATTTAGAATAATAATCACAACAATAATAATAATAATAATAATAGTAATAACAATAATAATAATAATAATAATAATAATAATAATAATAGTAATAACAATAATACTAATAATAAGTAAGTTACTGTTTACTATGCAGATGTTATTATTCAGTGTCCCTCAGGCTATGGCAGGCAAATACATATTTAGCTGCAAGAGGAGCCATTGCTCCTTTGCCCATTACTATTTTTAGTTTTTCCTCTGTGTTTAATAAGTAAAAATGTGGAATAACTGTAATCATTTTTGTGAATAATGAGTCTCTTGGTGAGGAATATTTATCACAGTAAAGGAGAAAGTGCATCTCTGTTTCTACCTCCCCTGTCGTGTAGTGACCACATATACGCTCCTCTTTGGGTAGCCATGTCTTTTTATCTCTGCCGGTTTCTATTGCCAATTGGTAAGGATCTGTCTCTGCTTCGTATCTCTGACAGAGTAGAGATAATCAGCCAATTCATATTCTCTGTTCAGAGCCAGATAGCAATTTAGTCGGCTTTGGGATTTTGTTTAGTTTTTCCAATGTTGTAAATATGAGTCCTTTGATTGGTTCATGATTTTGTTTATTTGAATTCTTGCTTTTGAAGCAGTGCTGGTGTCAGCTTGGTTGGTTAGGTCCAACACCAGCTGACTGAGAGGGCTCGTTTTTGGGCTCATCTCTTTGGTTTGAAGTGCTTTAAATTGGAGACTTGAATTTGGACTTGAATTTAGGTGTAGCCAAAATATTAATTATATTTTTTGTACTTTCATTACCACTGGAAAGCGACCCAATTCTGCCCTACATGCATTAGTTGGTGTATTTATTTGGACTTTTCCAATAGAATTCTGCATGTAGGGATTCAATTGGATGTTTGTCCCACATTTTAAAGTCCAGTTTATTGAACCTCACTTCCGTAAAGAGCTATTGGTAGGATTATGCTGTCAAATATTTCGGTCCAAATTCTAATTGGGATGTTGATTTTGAATAATTTCATTTTTATTGCATACAATGCTCTGCTGGCTTTTTCTTTGAGTGCATTCACTGCCATATTAAAGTTTCCCGATGCAGATATGGTCAGACCAAGGTATGAGTAATTTTTAGTGTGTTCAATTATGGTGTTGTTCAGGGTGAATTTATATTTGTGTTTCTGACATATAGGCTTTTTCTGGAAAATCATGATTTTCGTTTTTTTGAAATTTACTGCCAGGGCCCAATTATGGCAATATTGCTCTAGAATGTTATGGTTCTGTTGAAGACCTTCTTTGGTTGGTGATAGAAGTACCAAATCATCAGCATATAGCAGGTATTTTACCTCTGTGTCAAATAGTGTGAGTCCTGGGGCTGCAGAATGGACTCAAACTGCAGCCTTGTCTCACACCTCGACGTTGCGAAAATAATTCTGTACTTTGGTTTTTGATTTTTATTGCACACTTGTTTTCTGTGTACATAAATTGTATTAAGTCATACACCTTAACACCAAGCCCACTTTGGAGAATTTTGAAGAATAGCCCTTCGTGCCAAATAGAATCAAATAATTGTTTTAAGTCAATAAAGCAAGCAAAGATTTTGCCCTCTTTTTTTTGGTGGACGTGTTTATTGATTAATGTGTGTAAGGTGTATATATGGTCAGTAATGCGATGGTTGGGGAGAAAGCCAATTTGACATTTACTTATTGCTTTTTTTTCTTGAAGGAATGTTTGAATTCTTGAATTCAAAATGCTACAGAAAACCTTTCCCAAGTTGCTGTGTTTGCATGTAATTATTGGGGTCTGATTTGTCTCCACTTTTGTGGATAGGGGAGATGAGCCCCTGGTTCCAGACATCAGGAAAGCAGCCAGAAGTTAGTACCATGTTGAACAATTTAAGCACAGCATTTTGCAACTCAGGTGTGCTGTTTTTTAGCATTTCATTTCTGATGTTATCTAGACCACAATCCTTCTTTGTTTTTATAGATTTGAGCTTTTCATTTAGTTCTTGTTGGGTTATTGGGTAATCTAACGAATTTTGGTTGTTTTTAATGACTAATTCAAGGATGTTAAATTTTTCTTGAATATCTAATTGGTAATGTTGTAAGTCTTTTTGTGGGATATTTTTGTATAGATTCTCAAAATAAGTCTTCCAAATTCCTTCATCTTGTATGGCTAATTCTTGTGGCTTTGTCGTGCTTAAATTGTTCGACATGTCCCAGAATTGATTTTGGTCAATTGCGTTTTCAATTTCATTAAGTGTCTTATTGGTATAATTCAATTTATTGCGTTTCAGTGTATGTTTATACTGTTTCTG
Organism: Coregonus lavaretus; assembly: GCF_964263955.1. NCBI lineage: Eukaryota > Metazoa > Chordata > Actinopteri > Salmoniformes > Salmonidae > Coregonus > Coregonus lavaretus. The sequence continues at coordinate 341,476 of NW_028158296.1, forward strand.
TCATAGAAATATATCAATTAGATTTCACACCCTGACCAACTCAACTAGAGATCTCAATGTCAGGGCGTGAAATCTAATTGATATATTTCTATGTTGGCCAGGTGTGGTTCCCAATCAGAGGCAGCTGTCGGTCGTTGTCTCTGATTGGGGATCATACTTAGGCAGCCATGTCCTCGCACCAAACCAGTGGTGCGTGTCCCCAGCCTGGTACGGCCCGTGCCTACTCCTCGCACCAAACCAGTGGTGCGTGTCTCCAGCCCGGTGTGCACCGTACCTGCTCCTCGCACCAAACCAGTGGTGCGTGTCTCCAGTCCGGTATGGCCCATTTCTGCTCCTCGCACCAAACCAGTGGTGCGTGTATCCAGCCCGATACACCCCGTACCTGCTCCTCGCACCAAACCAGTGGTGCGTGTCTCCAGTCCGGTACGGCCCGTACCTGCTCCTCGCACCAAACCAGTGGTGTATGTCCCCAGCCTGGTACGGCCCGTGCCTGCTCCTCGCACCAAACCATTGGTGCGTGTCCCCAGCCTGGTACGGCCCGTGCCTGCTCCTCGCACCAAACCAGTGGTGTGTGTCCCCAGCCTGGTACGGCCCGTGCCTGCTCCTCACACCAAACCAGTGGTGCGTGTCCACAGCCCAGTGCACTCCTGTGCCAGAGCAGTCCGCTCCACCGGTGCCTAGTCCAGCTCCGGTCAGCTGCTTCACTCCAGTGTCAGAGTATTCCGCTCCACCGGTGCCTAGTCCAGCTCCGGTTATCTGCTCCACTCCTGTGCCAGAGCAGTCCGCTCCACCGGAGCTAAGTCCAGCTCCGGTCAGCTGCTCCACTCCAGTGCCAGAGCAGTCCGCTCCACCGGAGCCTAGTCCAGCTCCGGTTATCTGCTCCCTACCAGAGCTGGGGCAGTCCGCTTCACCGGTGCCCAGTCCGGGTCCGGTTGTCTACTCTTCCCCATGCCGGAGCCATCCGCTCCACCGGGGTCTGAGCCGGAGCCAGACGTCACCCCCTCTCCAGGGTCGGGGTCTCCCACACCAGGGTCCAGACAGGACTTGGTGCATCGCGGGAGGACGGCTGGGCCGGGACCTGTCACGTCCTGACATTGAGATCTCTAGTTGAGTTGGTCAGGGTTTGAAATCTAATTGATATATTTCTATGTTGGCCGAGTGTGGTTCCCAATCTCTGATTTGGGATCATACTTAGGCAGCCATGTTGCCTACCTTAGTTGTGGGATCTTGTTTCTGTTTCTGTTTGGCTTGATTGATGTTTAGCCTCTTGAACTTCACGTTCTGTTGGATTTTGTTATTTTGTCGGTGTTTATTAAAATAAACAACTATGTATGCATACCATGCTGCACATTGGTCCAATCCTTTACACAACGAATGTAACATTTTTGTCATTTAGCAGACGGTCTTATCCAGAGTGACTTACAGGTACAATTAGGGTTAAGTGCACATCGACAGATTTTTCACCTAGTCGGCTCAGGGATTAGAACCAGCGACCTTTCAGTTACTAACACAATGCTCTTACCCACTAAGCTACCTGCCGCCCAGTGACAGTTTCAGAGTTTCAAAGCAATCATAGCGTAGCTCTGGGTTGCTTTGCTGCTTATGTTTTTCATTTGACATTTGTCTTAGGTGTTTTCTAATTGTATTACATTCGTTATCAAACAATTTTTCAGAAACATTTAGTTTTTTGTTTCTGATGTTGCATTTCTTTGGTTTTCTCAAATTTGCTTTTGATGCTTGATGTTTTGAGTAGCCGAATTGACACCTTCTTTATTGTTTTGGTATTGTGAGTTATTGAAGACCTGTATAGAGTTCATCATTTCATTTGAGTTCAATGTTTCAATGAATTTCTCTGCACCGTTTGGAGCCCATCTGTACAATTGGTTCATGTTGTAGAGTTTATTGGGCTGTTTTTTTGAATGAGTATTGCTGGTTAATTTCTTCAGAAATACGTTGATCTGACTGTAATCTGACAATGGTGTCTGTGGTCTGACAGTGAATTCACAAATGGAGGAGGGGTCGATATCAGTGATGGCATAATCGACTACACTTGTCCCAAGAGCTGAGCAGTAAGTAAACCGACCTAAAGAGTCCCCTCTGATTCTACCGTTAAGCATGTTAAGCTCGACAGAGACGCACTAATTACTTCCCGTTTTTGTTCAGTATTTGGTCAGGACTGTTTCTATTATTTATACTAGGGCTACTGTACAAGGAGGGGTGTCCAAATATGTGGTGGTTACCTCCCGCATCAGTGTAGTCAGGCTCAGAACTTGTTCTTGCATTGAAATCTCCACAAAAAAGCACTTTACCCTCTGCCTGGAATTGAAGGATTTCTGTATGGAGATTGTCAAAAAACGGATCATCATAATGTATTGAATCTGAAGGAGGCGCATAAGCTGCACATATGTATACATCATTGTCACAATAGATTGTACCTTTGTTAAGTTTTAGCCAAATGTGGTTAGTACCTTTTTTCATTTCATTCAGTACTAAGTCCTGCTTATGCCAGATGATGATTCCACCTGAGTCCCGGCCCTGTTTAACATTTTTATGTTTGATTGATGGTAGTAAACTTTCTCTATAGCCTGAGTGACACTGAGTATCAATGTCTTCACGACACCATGTTTCCAGTAGGATTATGTTGTCCTGTCCCTTGATGTTTTTAAGAAATTCTGAATTTGTTGTTTTAAAACCAAAATGTGAAGAGTATAGGCCCTGGATATTTCAAGAGCTGATAGTAAATGATCTAATTTATAATAAGTGATATTCACTGGTTTGAGTAAAGTACATAACAAATATATATGTATGTGTGTGTGTATATATATATATATATATACATACACATATGCATACACATACAGTGGGGAGAACAAGTATTTGATACACTGCCGATTTTGCAGGTTTTCCTACTTACAAAGCATGTAGAGGTCTGTAATTTTTATCATAGGTACACTTCAACTGTGAGAGACGGAATCTAAAACAAAAATCCTGAAAATCACATTGTATGATTTTTAAGTAATTAATTTGAATTTTATTGCATGATATAAGTATTTGATCACCTACCAACCAGTAAGAATTCTGGCTCTCACAGACCTGTTAGTTTTTCTTTAAGAAGCCCTCCTGTTCTCCACTCATTACCTGTATTAACTGCACCTGTTTGAACTCGTTACATGTATAAAAGACACCTGTCCACACACTCAATCAAACAGACTCCAACCTCTCCACAATGGCCAAGACCAGAGAGCTGTGTAAGGACAACAGGGATAAAATTGTAGACCTGCACAAGGCTGGGATGGGCTACAGGACAATAGGCAAGCAGCTTGGTGAGAAGGCAACAACTGTTGGTGCAATTATTAGAAAATGGAAGAAGTTCAAGATGACGGTCAATCATCCTCGGTCTGGGGCTCCATGCAAGTTCTCATCTCGTGGGGCATCAATGATCATGAGGAAGGTGAGGGATCAGCCCAGAACTACACGGCAAGGACCTGGTCAATGACCTGAAGAGAGCTGGGACCACAGTCTCAAAGAAAACCATTAGTAACACACTACGCCGTCATGGATTAAAAGCCTGCAGCGCACGCAAGGTCCCCCTGCTCAAGCCAGCGCATGTCCAGGCCCATCTGAAGTTTGCCAATGACCATCTGGATGATCCAGAGGAGGAATGGGAGAAGGTCATGTGGTCTAATGAGACAAAAATAGAGCTTTTTGGTCTAAACTCCACTCGCCGTGTTTGGAGGAAGAAGAAGGATGAGAACAACCCCAAGAACACCATCCCAACTGTGAAGCATGGAGGAGGAAACATCATTCTTTGGGGATGCTTTTCTGCAAAGGGGACAGGACGACTGCACCGTATTGAGGGGAGGATATATGGGGCCATGTATCGCGAGATCTTGGCCAACAACCTCCTTCCCTCAGTAAGAGCATTGAAGATGGGTCGTGGCTGGGTCTTCCAGCATGACAACGACTCAAAACACACAGCCAGGGCAACTAAGGAGTGGCTCCGTAAGAGCATCTCAAGGTCCTGGAGTGGCCTAGCTAGTCTCCAGACCTGAACCCAATATAAAATCTTTGGAGGGAGCTGAAAGTCCGTATTGCCCAGCGACAGCCCCGAAACCTGAAGGATCTGGAGAAGGTCTATATGGAGGAGTGGGCCAAAATCCCTGCTGCAGTGTGTGCAAACCTGGTCAAGACCTACAGGAAACATATGATCTCTGCAGAGAGTGGGACCAAAGTAACAAAGCCTACCACCAGTAACACACTACGCCGCCAGGGACTCAAATCCTGCAATGCCAGACGTGTCCCCTTGCTTAAGCCAGTACATGTCCAGGCCCATCTGAAGTTTGCTAGAGTGCATTTGGATGAACCAGAAGAGGATTGGGAGAATGTCATATGGTCAGATTAAACCAAAATAGAACTTTTTGGTAAAAACTCAACTCGTCGTGTTTGGAGGACAAAGAATGCTGAGTTGCATCCAAAGAACACCATACCTACTGTGAAGCATGGGGGTGGAAACATCATGCTTTGGGGCTGTTTTTCTGCAAAGGGACCAGGACGACTGATCCGTGTAAAGGAAAGAATGAATGGGGCCATGTATCGTGAGATTTTGAGTGAAAACCTCCTTTCATCAGCAAGGGAATTGAAGATGAAACGTGGCTGGGTCTTTCAGCATGACAATGATCCCAAACACACCACCCGGGCAACGAAGGAGTGGCTTCGTAAGAAGCATTTCAAGGTCCTGGAGTGGCCTAGCCAGTCTCCAGATCTCAACCCCATAGAAAATCTTTGGAGGGAGTTGAAAGTCCGTGTTGCCCAGCGACAGCCCCAAAACATCACTGCTCTAGAGGAGATCTGCATGGAGGAATGGGCCAAAATACCAGCAACTTACAGAAAACGTTTGACCTGTGTCATTGCCAACAAAGGGTATAAAACAAAGTATTGAGAAACTTTTGTTATTGACCAAATACTTATTTTCCACCATAATTTGCAAATAAATTCATAAAAAATCCTACAATGTGATTTTCTGGATTCTTATTTTGTCTGTCATAGTTGACGTGTACCTATGATGAAAATTACAGGCCTCTCTCATCTTTTTAAGTGGGAGAACTTGCACAATTGGTGGCTGACTAAATACTTGTTTTTTTCCCCACTGTATGTGTGTGTCAGAAGCTAATGTGGATGCGGTGTTGGAGTCAGGCGCAGGACACAGAAGCATAGTCGAAAACGACTTTAATTGTCACAAAGACAAATACAAAATAACGGGCCTCAAAACACAGGAGGCGAGCGATTACGCAAACAGTGCGTAAAACACTAACAACTAGAAAACAAATAACATTCACCAGCGGACAGGCGGACAACAACACACAACTGCAAACAAAACCAAAGGAAACTTATAGGTGACATAATCAATACATAATACGAAACAGGTGCACCAAAAAGACAAAACCAAACAAACATAGAGAACATCAAGCGGTAGCAGCTAGTACTCCGGGGACGACGAACGCCGAAGCCTGCCCGAACAAGGAGCAGGAGCAGTCTCGACGGAATTCGTGACAATGTGTGTGTGTGTGTGTGTATGTATGTGTGAGTGTGTATGTGTGAATTAAAGTGTCTGTCTATCCCAGTAGTTTGCATATTCGATGCAGTAGTTGGCGCACCTCTCCAATCTCTGATAGTTCTAGGTGTGTTTTGCCAGAGGTTACCTCAGCATATGTAGGCTGATGATCTCAATGATACATGGTGTGGACTGCATCATGCGGTCCACTTCTCTGAAGGACAGTGTTCTGCCTGACCCTAGAGTAGTGGTCAGTGCTGTGCTGTAATGGGCCGGGTATTTCTTAATTTAATTTTCATTTAACCTTTATTTAACTAGGCAAGTCGGTTAAGAACAAATTCTTATTTACAATGACGGCCTACACCGGCCAAACCCAGACGACGCTGGGCCAATTGTGCGCCGCCCTATGGGACTCCCAATCACGGCCGGTTGTGATACAGCTTGGAATCAAACCAGTGGGTCTGTAGTGACGCCTCAAGCACTGAGATGCAGTGCCTTAGACCGCTGTGCCACTCGGGAGCCCAGCAGTGTTGTGTTGTGATGGGCCGGGTCTGGTAGAGCTGTGTTGTGATGGGCCGGGTCTAGTAGTAGGTCACTTTCTCTCTCTCTCTCTCTCTCTCTCTCTCTCTCTCTCTCTCTCTCTCTCTCTCTCTCTCTCTCTCTCTCTCTCTCTCTCTCTCTCTCTCTCTCTCTCTCTCTCTCTCTCTCTCTCTCTCTCTCTCTCTCCTACTCTCTGTCTCTCTCCAACTCTGTCTCTCTCCCACTCTCTCCCTCTTTTACCATCTTGGTCTCTTTCTCTCTCACTCACCATTTATGTATCTCTTTCACTCACCTCCCCCTTGATCTAGCTCTTTTGTTCTTCATTCAAATTTTGGTTGATATAACTGGAAAACAACAACAGTGAAGAGGGTGCTTGACACGGTTGAGAGTATTCACGATTAGGAATAATTTAGAATAATAATGATGGCATGATAAATCCTTCTTTAACTCTTTCACCTCACTTTCTTTTCATTGCATCAAAAGATAAACAATAGGTAGTGTATGTGTGTGTGTGTGTGCTTCAGGTATTTCACCTGTAAGTGTGCAGGGGGAACCTCACTGACTACCAACATCCAGATCTGTGTTTGTGTGCTTATGCTTTTATGAATCCTCCACTGAATCTAACCTGGGGCATAAACACAAGATCATGAAAGGGATTCACAAAAATACACACACATACCGACACACACATATTTTCACCCACACACACACAAACACAGACATACTCTCACACACACACACACACACACACACACACACACACACACACACACACACACACACACACACACACACACACACACACACACACACACACACACACACACACACACACACACACACACACACACACACACACACACACAAACACACACACACACACACACACACACACACACACACAGTCCTAGTATCAGTTTGGTGTCATGGCTAGCTGCAGGTATATAAGCAGCAGATAATTAGCAGGGAAATAGATAGGAAAGGTCTGCATGCTCCTGGTATCACATCTGTTCACTTAACTTATAGAGGCAGGGCCATAACACAGGCTAGGTTAGTGTGTGTGTGTGTGTGTGTGTGTGTGTGTGTGTGTGTGTGTGTGTGTGTGTGTGTGTGTGTGTGTGTGTGTGTGTGCCTGTGTGTGTGTGTGTGTATATGTGTGTGTATGTGTGTGTGTCTGTGTGTGGTGTGTGTGTGTGTGTGTGTGTGTGTGTGTGTGTGTGTGTGTGTGTGTGTGTGTGTGTGTGTGTGTGTTAAATGTGTACTTTGGTACGGAAATCAATTGTCTGAAGTTTAGATTTATTTCATATGATTGGTCACATATAGTATCTCTCTAATCTATAGAGGAAAACAACTCACTGATTTCAGCCATTTTCTGTTTCTCTACAACAAATTGGGCAATCATCCCTTCTGAACTGGAACCCTATAACACATTGTTTTAGTCCATGGCTGTAGTGTATGCTGGCTATAAGAACTGGCTGCTTGTTTTGTTCATTTATTTATTCTCTAGACTATAACCTTTGAGAGTGGACTCACCCTTGGGGAGAGATATATCAACCTTTTTTGTGTTCTCAGAGCTGGTTTTGTAGTAAAAGGTTTGGGGACATCTGTTTGCCTGAGTAGTCAAAGCATTTTTTGAGTACTTTATTTGATTACTTTATGTGACACTACAATGAGTGAGTGAAGTATGCTTGAAGTTGTACAGGGGCACAGACACACCCACAAGTAACAGTGTTTCTGCCTTCCTTCTCCTTGCCCCAACCTGAGCTTGAACCAAGGACCCACTGAACACATCGACACGTCACCCACAAAGCATAATTACCTATCGCTCAACTAAAGCAGCAGCCCATGCAGGCAGAGCAAGGAAAACAACTACTTCAATTCTCAGAGCGGGTGACGCTCTAGCTAACCATATCACATCGACTACACACAGACACCCACACACACAAATTATAACGTCTGTATTCAGTTCCAAATGTTCTTGTGGTCTCTAGATCCATTCATGTCATGAGAAAACCTAGAAAATGAACATATGCCATTGTTCCTCTCCCAGTGGTGAAGATGAACATCATCTCTGTTTCCTCTTGTCATCTCCTCTCTCAGCGCAAGTACACATCCTGACTCTCAAAGCTCTCCTGTGGTTTGGGAGTGTCGCTCCAGCACACACACCAGCGTGCGCACACACACACACACGCACACACACCCATAGTAACATACTGTACATTTAAACACACATGCACGCACACACACACACACACACACACACACACACACACACACACAAAATAGCACACACACTCACACACACACTCTATTCTGCTGTATTGGGAGGTTAGATGTTAGGGGTCAGTTCTGTGGGCTTAAACCCAGGCAGTGCTCTTTCCTCTTAGCAGTCCATGAGTGCGCGACAGTAATAGACTCCCCCAGTTTCTTCCTGTCAAAACAAATAGGCTGCCCATGGTTCCCCCAGAGAGGACCCCAGTGTCATAATCGATGCGGCTACTTCTCAATTGCTCGGACACAGGCAGGGACTAATGGCAGCAAAAATGGTAAGCTCGCTACTCACACACATGCAATGAAGAAACACACGTACACTTAGGGCTGTGGCAGTCATGACATTTTGTAAGACTGCAACTGTCATGCAAATGACTGCCAGTCTCACGGTAATTTAACGCAAAATTAACATAAACACATTTAGCATCTCCAGGGTCCATGCATAAAAGCTGCTGATGCGTGCCTTTGAACATCCACATTGAAAAAAATGTATAATAAATCCACTTAATATACACCATCACAATAAATCCATTATTTATTTTAGGCAGGTCTAAAGAAACATTATGATATGAAGAAAATGTATTTCAGAAGAACAGCATGTTCTGAGTCGGACGACTGTATGTTATCTGGATATGTGCCATGCCAATGGCAGCCTAGGCTGTAGACTAGTTCATTAAGCCGACAAGATATGCTTATAAATTCCGTGCCATTAGGAAATATTACATGATTTTTATAAGAAAAATAATATAATTGAGCTGAATAAAATAGTATGGATATTTTTCCATTCCCGAGCGAGTGCGCATATGAGCTATGTTGAGCATAAAAGTAATACTTTGAAACAGGTCCTATATGCTAGATTTAGAGTTATTTGGCAACTTTAGTTATGAATGATACAAACCTTAGAATGTCTTAGAAATCAAAACATATATGGGCTGCATGATGCGACTATTTTGATTTGGAAAAAGTCACAAAAAAAGCTTGTGCTCTGTTCCTTGCCTCAGGCTGCACATGCTGTTCTCTTATCAAGCGATCCTATTCTCACCCATCAGACCTGTCTCAATGTAATATTGTCTTCACTAATATTTGAAATCAGTTTCGATTGAGAACGCACCATTATCAAATGGGCAGGAACAGGGGCAGAGGAAAAAAATACATGTCATCCGATCCATATGCACTCGAAGAGCGAATGGAGGCTGCGCTTACCAGTGGTTCCTTTTTCAATCATGCCAGGTAGGCTACTCTGGTTTTACAGCAGAGCAATGTGCTTAATATTTGCAGCTGAGAAATAAATACAGTAGCAGTAGGAAGCAAGGATCATCCTCTTTTTAGTGGCAACCATCATTTTCTGTAGCTAAAGGTAATGTGTCAGCCTATTAATTATCCCAATTACTAGGCTATTCAAAATCAAATACAAAGTCACTGTAACTGTAGGCTAACTATACTCTCTCTGTAAGACACCCTGCACAATAAATGAACTAACAGCACCGCCTAGGCCCATACGTTCTCTCCCAGACTCATGGATATACATTTTGGAGTGTAGAATAAGGTAACCAGTTCATCAAGTATGCATACTAAAGCTAAAATCATAGTCAACAGACGCTGAGACGCGATAGTCTGGTGTCGGCATACCTACAAGGCTCTGAGACCACCATCCGCAGGAGGCACACACCCGAACATACACCTCCCCACAATTCCCAACAACTCCCAACCAACCCGGCTCTTGTACCCATCCAAAGACAACTTAAATCAGTATTTTTCTCTGTCATGCATAATACGCGGTAGGCTATATATTGTGTTGTATAACGGCATAATCATTATTTCAGGCTTTTTTTCTGGCTTAGGCTCATATATAGGCCTATGCGTATGCATAAGCTCTAATATGCGTATGGGTGTTCTACATGCAACGTCTTAAATGCTTTGAATTAATCATCACCTTGCGCACAATTGGCCCAGCGTCGTCCAGGGTAGGGGAGGGAATGGCCGGCAGGGGATGTAGCTCAGTTGGTAGAGCATGGCGTTTGCAACGCCAGGGTTGTGGGTTCGATAAAATAATGTATGCGCTAACTGTAAGTCGCTCTGGATAAGAGCGTCTGCTAAATGACTAAAATGTAAATGTTAGAAAGCGCTGACCATTTCGTAGTGTTTGTCTTTGAAACAAGATAAACATCAACCATGTTTTCCACTCAGTTTCAAACAGTTTTTGAACTTCTTTCTTCAAATTGATTGATCACAGTGAGGTCAAACAATGTAGCCGAACGGTGAGTTTTAAAAGCATGATAGGCCTAATGTTTTTATGATAAGTGTTTGATGTGATTTTCGATTGCATTTGCATTGATGTCAGAGTGATTAGAGGGAGTATATACTCAATGGTCACGTGGAAGTTGACTGCGGTCATGACTCATGACTGCCGGTGTGGCGGTAATACAGTCACTGTAACAGGTCACCTCAACAGCCGTTACAGTATGTACACTCAGATAATTAGCCATGTCATTGTCTATCCAGCTCTCTGTGTTTATCCCCTGACAGTGCAAACAATCCGCTCCCTTCTAATGCGCTCACACAAACATAAACACACACACATGCACATGCACACGGACACACACACGCACTCGCACGCATGCACAAACACACACGACTGCATCCACCTGCTCCCAAATCACTAATCTACATGCAAGCTCACTTTGTGCCCTGTCTCCCTCCATCCCTCCAGTCCCTCCCTCTCTTCATCTCCCTGTTGTCCTCGATAAAGCATTTTGTAACAGGGTTTTGTAATTAAATACATGAAAAGACGGAACACAGAATCCTATCCAATTATAGGTGTGATGAAACACATGTGGCAACTGAGGCCGACCAGGTCCCCCCCTAAAGACAACAACATCAAGAAAACAAGCCTGATTAAAATGGCAGGCCTTCAAACAACTCAAACTCCCAGCTAAACAAACCCTGTTCCCATTGGGCCAAAAGCTAAACCACATTCAACAACACTGTGTGAATAGAGAGTCCAGCGAGGTGCCTAACATACAAATTAAGTTTGAAACTAGTTACAATGAGAGTGGAAAAAAGTGAATGAATAACATAACGAGGTTAGAAAACATGAGAAAAATGCAAAGTAAGGGACACATTATTGGTTGTCACATGGGTTGCGTGTCACAGTGGTCAAAACTAATACAACTATAGGGTAGCCTATTGTACTCATGGTCAATGTTAACCTTGGCAATTTTTCTAAGATTATCCGGTTAAGTAGCAAGCTAACGTTTAGCTAACGTCAGTAGGCTAGCTAGCAAGCTAACTTTTAGCTTACGTCTATAGCACAGGAGGTTTGTAGCACCTAAATTGGGTAGGACGGGCTTGTGGTAATGGCTGGAGCAGAATTAGTGGAATGGTATCAAATACATCAAACATGGTGTCCATGTGGTTGATACCATTCCATTGACTCCGTTCCAGCCGTTATTATGAGCCGTCCTCCCCTCAGCAGCCTCCACTGGTCTATGGGCTTACTAGCTCTTTCACTGACACTTGGAGACACCACCAGCCTGCCACAGACATTTTAACCATCGTGTCTTGTTTTTTCTAATCTCTTCCACCATTCCAGTTGAAGCTCGCATCCGCTACAAGACCATGGTGCTTGCCTATGGAGCAGTGAGGGGAACGGCACCTCTGTACCTTCAGGCTCTGATCAGTCCCTACACCCAAACGAGGGCATTGCGTTCATCCACCTCTGGCCTGCTGGCTCCCCCTCCTCTGCGGAAGCATAGCTCCCGCTCAGCCCAGTCAAAACTGTTCGCTGCTCTGGCACCCCAATGGTGGAACAAGCTCCCTCACGACGCCAGGACAGCGGAGTCACTCACCACCTTCCGGAGACATTTGAAACCCCACCTCTTTAAGGAATACCTGGGATAGGATAAAGTGTTCCTTCTAACCCCCCCCCCCCCCCCCCCCCCAAATTGTAAAGTGGTTATCCCACTGGCTATAGGGTGAACGCACCAATTTGTGAGTCGCTCTGGCTAAGAGCGTCTGCTAAATGACGTTAATGTGCCCTTGAGCAAGGCACTTAACCCTAATTGCTCCTGTAAGTCGCTCTGGATAAGAGCGTCTGCTAAATGACTAAAATGTAAATGTAAAATGTATTCAGGCCTCTTAAGGCTCGCACAGATTGCACCGAATGTGGATCTAGCGTTTGTCTGCAGATCGTTCGGCGTGCTGTGGTTTAGAGACCACCCGCTGTAAATGTCTGATTGCTGACATTTTCATGTGATTCTACATGGAAAATCTAGCAAGGTCACCTGTGCTACAAGTCAGTATTCGACGTCCATCCATGTCTGAGGACGTCAGGAGATGACGTGGAAACCGGCTACTAGGAGCAACAGTGAGTGCTTTTACCTTCAAGTCAATGTCGGTTTTGCTAGGGCATTGGAGACAGGGATGGTGGATGGCAGTAAGCATTTGCCTCTGATTTCAAAGGTTGCAAGTTTGAATCCAGAGATAGGAAAATGTTTTTGATATTTTTGTTTTAAGCCTATCCCAAACCTTAATGCTTACATTAACCATTTGGAGTTAATGCTAACCTTAAGAATTTGGAGTTATTTTTATTATTATTATTTTTGTCATTTAGCAGACACTCTTATCCAGAGCGACTTACAGTTAGTGCATACGTTATTTTTTTATTTTATATTTTCATACTGGCCCCCCGTGGGAATCAAACCCACAACCCTGGCGTTGCAAACGCCATGCTCTACCAACTGAGCTACATCCCGGCCATTCCCTACTGCAGTCTTCCTCCACAGTGAACTGAGAGTGTTGCGTAATAAGCTCCAAGACATCCTGAGACACAATGTAAACTCACTGGGATGGAGAGGAAAAGCTTTCTTCCTTAATTTATTTGGCAATTATATGAGTGCCTGTGTTCTCGTGGTTAGACCATAGTTAAACAGTCAGAATAATCACAAGCACAAGCTTGTTAAGAGAATGCGTAGAGTGTGCAAAGCTGTCATCAAGGCAAAGGGTGGCTACTTTGAAGCATCTCAAATATAATATATATTTTGATTTGTTTAACACTTGTTTGGTTACTACATGATTCCATATGTGTTATTTCAACGTTTTGGTTTCTTCACTATTATTCTACAATGTAAAAAATAGTAAAAATAAAGAAAAACCCTTGAATGAGTAGGGGTGTCCAAACTTTTGACTGGTAGTGTATATAAAAATTTTTTTCTTAAAGTCTCATTTTTTGAAATTACTAAAGTTACTGACCCCATTACAACAACAAAAAAGACTGAAATATATGTAATTATGTCCTTGAAATACTTAAATGGAATACTGTAGAATTCCATTCATTCCTACACACTTAGAAAAAAAGGGTTCCAAAAGGGTTCTTCGGCTAACCCCATTGTAGAAACCTTTTTGGTTCCAGGTAGAACACTTTTGGGTTCCAATTAGAACCCTCTGTGTAAAAGGTTTTACATGGAACCAAAAAGCGTTCTTTAAAGGGAAAGGAAAGTGCAAGAACCCTTTCTAGCACTTTTTTTCTAAGAGTTTTTGTAGCACTGTTCCTCCAGGGGAGTGCTAATATGGCCGGCCGGAAGCTTCAAATCCTCTAATTGGCCAGTACATAGCATCAACAATCCAGGGTTAACATACATCATTGCTAAATCCTCCCAGAGGGACCGGATGCACTTGTGCAGACACAGGTGCGCGAGCACAAACACGAGTGAGCATGCACACGCACACACGCATGCATGCACGGACACACACACATGCATGAGCATGCAACTGCCTCCACTATGTGCCATGAATTAATCAGGCAAAGAAAATGGAAACACACACACACACATACATTCTCATCCTGAGAAAAGTTTGAAACAAAAGCGCCTCTGAAAACTTTATTCTGGGAACAGGAGGAGAGGAGCAGGTGAGGAGCAGGAGAGGAGCGGGAGAGGAGCGGGAGAGGTGAGGAGCTGGAGAGGAGAGGAGCGGGAGGAGGGGAGCGGGATAAGAGGAGCAGGAGAGGAGAGTAGCAGGAGGAGAGGGGCGGGAGAGGAGAGGAGCGGGAGAGGTGAGGAGCTGGAGAGGAGAGGAGCGGGAGAGGAGAGGAAAATCAGATTTGGATCAAGTGCCACTACGCTATATGAATAACCCAAAGGTGAGACAGTGCAGGTGTGTGTGTGTGTGTGTATGTATGTTAATGTGTGTATGTGTGTGTGTGTGTGTGTGTGTGTGTGTGTGTGTGTGTGTGTGTGTGTGTATGTGTGTGTGTATGCACTCGTGAGTCCACCATTTCATGAATAGTTTCAAAAGACTCAAGGGCGTGTGTGTGTGTGTGTGTGTGTGTGTGTGTGTGTGTGTGTGTGTGTGTGTGTGTGTGTGTGTTTGTGTGTGGGTGTGTGTGTCGATAAGACACATGGCTCCCCCTGGCCTAGGCAAGAGGGAGAGAAATGTAATATTTATAATTCATAGTGATAGTTGTGAAGGTAATGACAAGCAGATGACAGGTATGCTCAACTTTCACTCCCCTCGGGGAATTCAAAGGGCCCCGAGTTTAGAGAAGAATAACTTTCTGTCTTTCATGAAAAGAACGAGAGAGCAATAAAGTGAGCAGGAGGAGAATAAATCCCTAAAGGTCATGGAGAAACAGAAGATGAAAAATAAGTAGCATTGTTAAATCTAAAGCGACTCCATCCGACCCTTCACCTGCCACAGGCTAATTCCTTCAAACGTCTGCTGCTCTGTGGCACTGTCAGTTAGCACACACACACACAAAAGTATGCACGCACGGGCAACCACACACACACACACACACACACACACACACACACAAACACACGAACACACACACACACATTCCGTTCAAACGAGACCCTTGGAGAAGCAGGCAGGCAGGTAGTTGTCAGCCTTATTAAATACCCACCAATGTCTAGTGCTGTTTTAATGTTTCAACCTGCCTTCCCTGGAGGCCCAGAATATGAAGGGGAACAAAAGCAAGAAAAGAGAGGAGGGGGATAGAGGGGGGTATAGAGGAAAGAGAGGAGGGGGATAGAGGGGGGTATAGAGGAAAGAGATGAGGGGGATAGAGGGGGGTAAAGAGGAAAGAGAGGAGGGGGATAGAGGGGTGTATAGAGGAAAGAGAGGAGGGGGATAGAGGGGGGTATAGAGGAAAGAGAGGAGGGGGATAGAGGGGGGTATAGAGGAAAGAGAGGAGGGGGATAGAGGGGGGTAAAGAGGAAAGAGAGGAGGGGGATAGAAGGGGGTATAGAGGAAAGAGAGGAGGGGGATAGACGGGGGTATAGAGATAAGAGAGGAGGGGGATAGAGGGGGTATAGAGGAAAGAGAGGAGGGGGGTAGAGGGGGGTAGAGAGGAAAGAGAGGAGGGGGATAGAGGGGGTATAGAGGAAAGAGAGGAGGGGGAAAGAGGGGGGTATAGAGGAAAGAGAGGAGGGGATAGAGGGGGGTATAGAGGAAAGAGAGGAGGGGGTATGGGGGGGTATAGAGGAAAAAATAAATAAATAGGTCATTTAGCAGACGCTCTTATCCAGAGCAATTAGGGTTAAGTGCCTTGCTCAAGTGCACATCGACAGATTTTTCACCTAGTCAGCTCGGGGATTAGAACCAGCGACCTTTCGGTTCATGGCACAACGCTCTTAACCACTAAGCTACCTGCCGAGAGAGGAGAGGAGGGGGTAAGAATATGGAGATACGAGAGAGTGAGAGAGAGTGTTACAACACTGTATATAGACATAAAATCTGCTAAATGACTAAAATGTAAAAATGTAAATAATATGACATTTGAAATGTCTTTATTATTTTGAACTTCTGAGTGTAATGTTTACTGTTAATATTTATTGTTTATTTCACTTTTGTTTACTATCTACTTCACTTGCTTGGGCAATGTTAACATACGTTTCCCATGCCAATAAAGCCCTTAAATTGAGAGAGAGAGAGAGAGAGAGAGAGAGAGAGAGAGAGAGAGAGAGAGAGAGAGAGAGAGAGAGAGAGAGAGAGAGAGAGAGAGAGAGAGAGAGAGAGAGGAGTCAGTGAAAGAGCGTCAGAAGGCAGGCAGGAGGGAGGGAGAGAAAGATAGGATGCAAGAATTACACATAAAAAAAATCAGCACCATGTTTTCTTTCACTAAATGGTTCCTCATGTATGCAGAGAAGCACTTAGACTCAGAGAGGATATGATCCTAGGACATAGGAGAGGAAATATGGATCCTAGGACATAGGAGAGAGAAAAGAGGAGGGGGTTACTCTCTCCTACTTATAGTATTTTTCTATGCAGGAAAGAGAGAGAGAGCAAGAGAGCGAGAGAAAGAGAGATAGCGAGAGAGAGAGAGAGAGAGAGAGAGAGAGAGAGAGGAGAGAGAGAGAGAGAGAGAGAGAGAGAGAGAGAGAGAAATATGTTGTAGTCGTCAGGATTAAAAGGCAGCCATTGATGTCCCCAATGCTCCAAGGCCCTCTTTCACCCTGCTCCCAATTTAGCATTTCACACTGCACACTCTAACCATACATACAGACAGAGAGAGGGAAAGAGAGAAAGATAGAGATAGACAAAGAAAGAGAGAGAGAGAGAGAGCGAGAGAGAGAGAGAGAGGGGGGGGGGGGGGGTGGAGAGAAGAAGGGAGGGGGAGGGGAGAAAGGAAAACTGGCAAAGCCACAAATGGGAGAGGACAGAATGAGAGTAAAATTGAAGCTGTGAATAAAGAGAGCGAGAGAAAGAGATGAAATCAGGGAAAAGAAAGAGTGATATTACCCTTCATCAAGATGTTCTGATCTTAAGACGATTGGTGAGCAGCAATTAAATCAACTATCTCACTGAAGTAAATGTACCAGACTGAGGCTACTTAGTACACAAGAATGCACAACACACATAATAGAAATGGTATTCTTTATTCCAAAACATTGAACACACTAATAGAGAAATATGAAAGACATACGGTACTGTCCTTTCCTTGATGAGGTCCTTCAAGGTCCTTGACAGTGTCTATGACAGGGGAGCAGAGTAAAGTGCTTAATGCAGAGTGCTCTGTTATTCAAATCAGCACTGTAGTGAATTGGATCTATTCACAAAACTAGGGTGTGACACACTGAGAGCACACGGACACACTGAGAGCATCTCTTAGCCTTCAGTAAAGGTCAGGAGTCTGTCAGTGAACATCATTAGAACCATTCACTGAAGTGTTTGTATATATACACTGAGTGTACAAAACATTAAGGACACCTTAATGTTTTTTTTGTGGGGGAAGACATACATAGTAGGGTCATTTACTGTATGGTGAGAGACTACTGATAAACTATGGTGCCTCTTCCTTATGCACACAACAGATAAATCACACACAAACACACACAAACACACACACACACAAACACACAAACACACACACACAAACACAAACACACACACACAAACACACACACACACACACACAAACACACACACACACACAAACACACACACACACTCACACACAAACGCACACACACACACAAACACAGAGCAGGAAGACAAAGAATGTATCGTCCTCCAAAACTATTAACACTCAGTAAGCAGTAAGCCTTCATGTATGTGGGGAATTATACTGTAACAGGTCAAATCAGTAGAATGAGTTCACTCCTCAAACTAAAATAAATGATAGTGCAGAATGGAAATGAATAGGATAGACATGGAACCTTGATTGTCCCTGATCCATTTAGGCTATACGGATCTGGCCCAAGTTCATCACTGAATCACAAAGCCTTTTAGCCAGCCTGGTGCCTCAATGAGTCACAACATCCTCCCAGTCAATGACACAGTCAAAACAACACCTTGACTTAGTTAGACAGTAAAAAGCTTATTCACATGGTTAGTAGTCAAGTAAACATGTGGCTATAAGAAGTCTTATTTTTTCCATTGGCCAGTTTTTTTTGTTTTTGTTTCGGCAAGTTCCCCATTTAACACTATGGATCAATTCTGCCTCTTACCCAGTTAGCCAGGATCTGGAACTGTTTTGATCTTTTCATGTTTTTTTTTTCTTTCTTCTCTTTTGGGAATGTCCATCACAATGGATTATTTGCTGAGTAGGTTAATTTGAATTCATCCCTTTCTAATGTGTGGGAGGTTGAACGTATAGGGAAGGGAGTACTGTCGCAACTCACTCACCAGAGGATGACTTTATGGAAGTTAATCTATTTTAGTAGGAAATATGATAATGGTTTCATTCATTGTGTATGACTAGTGAATGGTGTGTAATTTGAATTGAACGCTATGCATATAACTTATTTTTAAGTTTATGAACATAATCCATTGAGACATGTGTGGTGTACTAAGAACAATGTATCGTTAGAGCTATACTATTCTAACTACTCTTACTCCTCTAACTACTCTAACTACTCTTACTACTCTAACTACCCCAACTAATCTTACTACTCGAACTACTCAAACTACTCAAACTAATCTTACTACTCTAACTACTCAAACTAATCTTACTACTCAAACTACTCAAACTACTCAAACTAATCTTACTACTCAAACTACTCAAACTAATCTTACTGCTTGAACTACTCAAACTACTCAAACTAATCTTACTACTCAAACTACTCAAACTAATCTTACTACTCGAACTACTCAAACTACTCAAACTAATCTTACTACTCAAACTACTCAAACTAATCTTACTACTCGAACTACTCAAACTACTCAAACTACTCAAACTAATCTTACTACTCAAACTACTCAAATTAATCTTACTACTCAAACTACTCAAACTAATCTTACTACTCAAACTACTCAAACTACTCTTACTACTCAAACTACTCAAACTAATCTTACTACTCAAACTACTCAAACTACTCAAACTAATCTTGCTACTCAAACTACTCAAACTAATCTTACTACTCAAACTACTCAAACTAATCTTACTACTCGAACTGCTCGAACTACTCAAACTACTCAAACTAATCTTACTACTCAAACTACTCAAACTAATCTTACTACTCGAACTACTCAAACTACTCAAACTAATCTTACTACTCAAACTACTCAAACTAATCTTACTACTCGAACTACTCAAACTACTCAAACTAATCTTACTACTCAAACTACTCAAACTAATCTTACTACTCGAACTACTCAAACTACTCAAACTAATCTTACTACTCAAACTACTCAAATTAATCTTACTACTCGAACTACTCAAACTAATCTTACTACTCAAACTACTCAAACTACTCTTACTACTCAAACTACTCAAACTACTCAAATTAATCTTACTACTCAAACTACTCAAACTAATCTTACTACTCAAACTACTCAAACTACTCTTACTACTCAAACTACTCAAACTAATCTTACTACTCAAACTACTCAAACTACTCAAACTAATCTTGCTACTCAAACTACTCAAACTAATCTTACTACTCGAACTGCTCAAACTACTCAAACTAATCTTACTACTCAAACTACTCAAACTAATCTTACTACTCAAACTACTCAAACTAATCTTACTACTCAAACTACTCAAACTACTCAAACTACTCAAACTAATCTTACTACTCAAACTACTCAAACTAATCTTACTACTCAAACTACTCAAACTAATCTTACTACTCGAACTACTCAAACTACTCAAACTAATCTTACTACTCAAACTACTCAAACTAATCTTACTACTCTAACTTCTCAAACTACTCAAACTACTCTAACTACTCTTACATAGTGCCTTGTGTGCATTTTCTTCCTCTCATCCCCTGATGTCCTCTCCTATCATCTTTACCTCTCCTCCATCCATATATCCCCTCCTCTTCTCTCCTATCTCTATCTCCTCTCATCCCCTGATGTCCTCTCCTATCATCTTTACCTCTCCTCCATCTATATATCCCCTCCTCTTCTCTCCTATCTCTATCTCCTCTCATCCCCTGATGTCCTCTCCTATCATCTTTACCTCTCCTCCATCCATATATCCCCTCCTTTTCTCTCCTATCTCTATCTCCTCTCATCCCCTGATGTCCTCTCCTATCATCTTTACCTCTCCTCCATCCATATATCCCCTCCTCTTCTCTCCTATCTCTATCTCCTCTCATCCCCTGATGTCCTCTCCTATCATCTTTACCTCTCCTCCATCCATATATCCCCTCCTCTTCTCTCCTATCTCTATCTCCTCTCATCCCCTGATGTCCTCTCCTATCATCTTTACCTCTCCTCCATCCATATATCCCCTCCTCTTCTCTCCTATCTCTATCTCCTCTCATCCCCTGATGTCCTCTCCTATCATCTTTACCTCTCCTCCATCCATATATCCCCTCCTCTTCTCTCCTAACTCTATCTCCTCTCAATCTCCCCATCTCTGCTCTTGACCCTGGCAGGGGAGAGCTGTCGCTGTGAAGCCCTATCTGCACACCAGCTGTCAAACTCACTCTCCTCTCTCTTCCCCCTCTTCTCCTCTCTCTCCATCCCTCTCTCCTCTCTCCTCTAAAAGGCAGCATAATGTTTCTGCTTTTCACCTTAACAATCACTCACTTCATATAATGACCTCCCTCTATTGCTCTTTCCCCACTCTCTGCCTCTCTCCATCCATCCCTCTCAACCTATCTTCCTACCTCTCCACCTACATCGCTCCCTCCATCTCTCTCTGACCAGAAAATGAGATCAGAAAGAGAAATTGCAAGGATCTGCAATTCATGAAGAACAGTAATACTGCATCTAGCCAATTTGAAAATAAAAAAATAAGTATTATCTCATAAATGCATGAAAATATATGAATGGTCATACATGGGGGAAAAAAGTATTTAGTCAGCCACCAATTGTGCAAGTTCTCCCACTTAAAAAGATGAGAGAGGCCTGTAATTTTCATCATATGTACACGTCAACTATGACAGACAAAATGATATTTTTTTTCTCCAGAAAATCACATTGTAGGATTTTTAATGAATTTATTTGCAAATTATGGTGGAAAATAAGTATTTGGTCAATAACAAAAGTTTCTCAATACTTTGTTATATACCCTTTGTTGGCAATGACACAGGTCAAACGTTTTCTGTAAGTCTTCACAAGGTTTTCACACACTGTTGCTGGTATTTTGGCCCATTCCTCCATGTAGATCTCCTCTAGAGCAGTGATGTTTTGGGGCTGTTGCTGGGCAATAAGGACTTTCAACTCCCTCCAAAGATTTTCTATGGGGTTGAGATCTGGAGACTGGCTAGGCCACTCCAGGACCTTGAAATGCTTCTTACAAAGCCACTCGTTCGTTGCCCGGGCGGTGTGTTTGGGATCATTGTCATGCTGAAAGACCCATCCACGTTTCATCTTCAATGCCCTTGCTGATGGAAGGAGGTTTTCACTCAAAATCTCACGATACATGGCCGCATTCATTCTTTCCTTTACACGGATCAGTCGTCCTGGTCCCTTTGCAGAAAAACAGCCCCAAAGCATGATGTTTCCACCCCCATGCTTCACAGTAGGTATGGTGTTCTTTGGATGCAACTCAGCATTCTTTGTCGTCCAAACACGACGAGTTGAGTTTTTACCAAAAAGTTATATTTTGGTTTCATCTGACCATATGACATTCTCCAAATCCTCTTCTGGATCATCCAAATGCACTCTAGCAAACTTCAGACGGGCCTGGACATGTACTGGCTTAAGCAAGGGGACACGTCTTGCACTGCAGGATTTGAGTCCCTGGCGGCGTAGTGTGTTACTGATGGTAGGCTTTGTTACTTTGGTCCCAGCTCTCTGCAGGTCATTCACTAGGTCCCCCCGTATGGTTCTGGTGATCATTTTGACCCCATGGGGTGAGATCTTGCGTGGAGCCCCAGATCAAGGGAGATTATCAGTGGTCTTGTATGTCTTCCATTTCCTAATAATTGCTCCCACAGTTGATTTCTTCAAACCAAGCTTCTTACCCATTGCAGATTCAGTCTTCCCAGCCTGGTGCAGGTCTACAATTTTGTTTCTGGTGTCCTTTGGCAGCTCTTTGGTCTTGGCCATAGTGGAGTTTGGAGTGTGACTGTTTGCGGTTGTGGACAGGTGTTTTTTATACTGATAACAAGTTCAAACAGGTACCATTAATACAGGTAACGAGTGGAGGACAGAGGAGCCTCTTAAAGAAGAAGTTACAGGTCTGTGAGAGCCAGGAATCTTGTTTGTTTGTAGGTGATCAAATACTTATTTTCCACATTAATTTGCAAATAAATTCATTAAAAATCCTACAATGTGCTTTTCTGGAAATAAAATGCACAATTTGTCTGTCATAGTTGACGTGTACCTATGATGAAAATTACAGGCCTCTCTCATCTTTTTAATTGTTAGAACTTGCACAATTGGTGGCTGACTAAATACTTTTTTCCCCCACTGTATATACATACATACATACAAACTGAGCAATCATAGGTACACTTGTCACGATCGTCAAAAGGAGCGGACCAATGCGCAGCGTTGCGAGTGAACATGATGACTTTATTTAATAAAGTGCAACACGAGACAACAAAACAAAAGACGAATCGTGAAGTCCAAACAAACAATGACTGACACGAAAACACTGGAAACAGGAAACAAAAACCCACAAACACAAAGTGAAAACTGACAGTTTAAATATGGCTCCCAATCAGAGATAACGAGCCGACAGCTGACACTCGTTACCTCCGATTGGGAGTCATCGACGACAACATACAACATAGAAATACAACCACCAGACCTGCAGACATAGAAATACACCCAACAGACTACCAACATAGAAAAACACCCAAATCCCCAACAAAACAACATACACTCTAGCTCACAATACCAAGTCCTAGAGCCAGAGTGTCACAGTACCCCCCCCTAAAGGTGCGAACTCCGGGCGCACCAACCCACAGTCTAGGGGAGGGTCTGGGTGGGCGTCTGTCCACGGTGGCGGTTCTGCCCCTGGTCGTGGTTCCCACCCCACCTTAGTCACCAGCTTCCCTAGCCTCCTCCACATTACCCCCCCCCAACTAAACCCCACTGGGTTAAGGGGCGGCACCGGACTAAGGGGCAGCACCGGACTAAGGGGCAGTACCGGACTAAGGGGCAGTACCGGACTAAGGGGCAGTACCAGGCTAAGGGGCAGCACCGGACTAAGGGGCAGCACCAGGATAAGGGACAGCACCAGGATAAGGGACAGCACCAGGATACGGAGCAACACCGAGCTAAGGGGCAGCACCGGACTAAATGGCGGATCCTGGCTGGCTGGCTCTGGCGGATCCTGGCTGGCTGGCGGATCCCGGCTGGACGGCTCTGGCGGATCCCAGCTGGACGGCTCTGGCGGATCCCGGCTGGACGGCTCTGGCGGATCCCGGCTGGACGGCTCTGGCGGATCCCGGCTGGACGGCTCTGGCGGATCCCGGCTGGACGGCTCTGGCGGATCCCGGCTGGACGGCTCTGGCGGATCCCGGATGGACGGCTCTGGCGGATCCCGGCTGGACGGCTCATGGCTGGCTGACGGATCTGGCTGCTCATGGCTGGCTGACGGATCTGGCTGCTCATGGCTGGCTGACGGATCTGGCTGCTCATGGCTGGCTGACGGATCTGGCTGCTCATGGCTGGCTGACGGATCTGGCTGCTCATGGCTGGCTGACGGATCTGGCTGCTCATGGCTGGCTGAAGGCTCTGGCTGATCCTGTCTGGCGGAAGGCTCTGGCTGATCCTGTCTGGCGGAAGGCTCTGGCTGATCCTGTCTGGCAGAAGGCTCTGGCTGATCCTGTCTGGCAGAAGGCTCTGGCTGATCCTGTCTGGCGGAAGGCTCTGGCTGATCCTGTCTGGCGGAAGGCTCTGGCTGATCCTGTCTGGCGGAAGGCTCTAGCGGCTCCGGTCTGGCGGACGGCTCTGAAGGCTCATGGCAGACGGGCGGCTTATGCAGCGCTTGGCAGACGGACAGTTCAGACGGCGTTGGGCAGACAGGAAGTTCAGGCGCCGTTGGGCAGACGGGCAGTTCAGGCGCCGTTGGGCAGACGGCCAGTTCAGGCGCCGTTGGGCAGATGGCAGACTCTGGCCATCTGAGGCGCACCATAGGCCTGATGCGTGGTACCGGAACTGGAGGTACCGGGCTGAGGACACGCATCTCAGGGCTAGTGCGGGGAGAAACAACAGGACGCACAGGACTCTGGGGACACACAGGAGGCTTAGTACGTGGCGCAGGGACAGGCCGGGCTGGGCTGACGACGCACACCGTAGGCTTCCTACGTGGCACAGGAACAGGCCGGGCTGGGCTGGCGACGCACACCGTAGGCATCCTACGTGGCGCAGGAACAGGCCGGGCTGGGCTGACGACGCACACCGTAGGCATCCTACGTGGCACAGGGACAGGCCGGGCTGGGCTGGCGACGCGCACCGTACACTTGGTGCGTATGGCAGGGACAGGCCGAACCGGGCTGGCGACGCGCACCGTACACTTAGTGCGAGGGGCCGGAACAGGCCGGGCTGGGCTGGCGACGCGCACCGTACACTTGGTGCGGGTGGCAGGATCAGGTCGAACCGGGCTGGCGACGCGCACCGTACACTTAGTGCGAGGGACCGGAACAGGCCGTACCGTACGGGGAACACACACTACTGGCTGCACCTCGGGACTAGGAACGGGCCGGACCGAACTGGTTACACACCCCAGTACCTCACGCCGTGCCTCAACACTTTCCTTCCCTGCTTTACCCAGTAGCCCCCTTGACCTGGTAGCCCACTGAATCCATCCCTTCTCTGCCTCCGTCAGCCCCCTTAACCTGGCAGCCCTCTGACTCTGCCTTGTGGCAGCCTCCTGCTGCTCCGTCGCCCAAGCCATGTGCCCCCCCCCAAAAATTTATTGGGGTTGCCTCTCGTCCTTCCGACGTTGGCTCTGCCGACGCCGTTGCTCCTCTCTCCGTCGCCTCTCCTCTGTCTCGCTCCATGGACGGCGATCCATGCCATCCAGGATTTCTTCCCACGTCCAGGACCCTTTACCGTCCAAAAGCTCTTCCCATGTCCAGACCCTCGGCTCCTGGACACGCTGCTTGGTCCTTTGATGGTGGGTTTTTCTGTCACGATCGTCAAAAGGAGCGGACCAATGCGCAGCGTTGCGAGTGAACATGATGACTTTATTTAATAAAGTGCAACACGAGAAAACAAAACAAAAGACGAATCGTGAAGTCCAAACAAACAATGACTGACACGAAAACACTGGAAACAGGAAACAAAAACCCACAAACACAAGGTGAAAACTGACAGTTTAAATATGGCTCCCAATCAGAGATAACGAGCCGACAGCTGACACTCGTTACCTCCGATTGGGAGTCATCGACGACAACATACAACATAGAAATACAACCACCAGACCTGCAGACATAGAAATACACCCAACAGACTACCAACATAGAAAAACACCCAAATCCCCAACAAAACAACATACACTCTAGCTCACAATACCAAGTCCTAGAGCCAGAGTGTCACAACACTTCAACTGTGAGAGACGGAATCTAAAACAAATTCCAGAAAATCACATTGTATGATTTTTAAGTCATTAATTTGCATTTTATTAATTTGCTGTGTAAGGACATCAGGGATAAAATTGTAGACCTGCACAAGGCTGGGATGGGCTACAGGACAATAGGCAAGCAGCTTGTTGAGAAGGCAACAACTGTTGGCGCAATTATTAGAAAATGGAAGAAGTTCAAGATGACGGTCAATCACCCTCGGTCTGGGGCTCCATGCAAGATCTCACCTCGTGGGGCATCAATGATCATGAGGAAGGTGAGGGATCAGCCCAGAACTACACGGCAGGACCTGGTCAATGACCTGAAGAGAGCTGGGACCACAGTCTCAAAGAAAACCATTAGTAACACACTACGCCGTCATGGATTAAAATCCTGCAGCGCACGCAAGGTCCCCCTGCTCAAGCCAGTGCATGTCCAGGCCCGTCTGAAGTTTGCCAATGACCATCTGGATGATCCAGAGGAGGAATGGGAGAAGGTCATGTGGTCTGATGAGACAAAAATAGAGCTTTTTGGTCTAAACTCCACTCGCCATGTTTGGAGGAAGAAGAAGGATGAGTACAACCCCAAGAACACCATCCCAACCGTGAAGCATGGAGGTGGAAACATCATTCTTTGGGGATGCTTTTCTGCAAAGGGAACAGGACGACTGCACCGTATTGAGGGGAGGATGGATGGGGCCATGTATCGCGAGATCTTGGCCAACAACCTCCTTCCTTCAGTAAGAGCATTGAAGATGGGTCGTGGCTGGGTCTTCCAGCATGACAACGACCCGAAACACACAGCCAGGGCAACTAAGGAGTGGCTCCGTAAGAAGCATCTCAAGGTCCTGGAGTGGCCTAGCCAGTCTCCAGACCTGAACCCAATAGAAAATCTTTGGAGGGAGCTGAAAGTCCCTATTGCCCAGCGACATCCCCGAAACCTGAAGGATCTGGAGAAGGTCTGTATGGAGGAGTGGGCCAAAATCCCAGCTGCAGTGTGTGCAAACCTGGTCAAGACCTACAGGAAACGTATGATCTCTGTAATTGCAAACAAAGGTTTCTGTACCAAATATTAGTTCTGCTTTTCTGATGTATCAAATACTTATGACATGCAATAAAATGCAAATTAATTACTTAAAAATCATACAATGTGATTTTCTGGATTTTTGTTTTAGATTCCGTCTCTCACAGTTGAAGTGTACCTATGATAAAAATGACAGACCTCTACATGCTTTGTATGTAGGAAAACCTGCAAAATCGGCAGGGTATCAAATACTTTTTCTCCCCACTGTATGTATGACGCATTCCCCTCACTGGTCCAGTCCAGGCACTGCAGCTTTGTTATGCCCCCAGGCTACCCAATGCCTTGACCTCTCCAAGCTTCCACTAACACATCTAGACCTCTCTCTCTATAGATAATTCTGCATAGGGCTAACACCATAGAACTAGGAATTAGAATAATAGGATCTCTATGGCTAACACATTTTGATCTCTGTTTCAAAGGCCAGTGCATCTTAAAGAAAACAAAATTAGCCCTGCTATATTATAAACACTGATCACACAACAGTGTACAGGATCCATTTGTTTGCTTTGAACTGGTTGCTCAACTCAGCAAATGTCAGGGGTCTAAAGAACACTGACTTAAGTTTCGCTAACCGACGTTTATCTATTTTAGATTTGATTAGGTATGGAGGACTAAAAGTGCCACAATTAAATAAATAAATACACCATTAAATAATTACTTAAATGTGTCATTAATTAATTAAAATTAGAATTAAATACATAAATGTGTTATTAAATGTGTCATTAATTAATTCAAATACCGATTCATTTTATGTAAAATACATATATAATAATTTCACTATTTACATTTACATTTCATGGTCCTGCGTTGGAGTGCTTCCTGAATTACTTAAAACTGTCAAACTGACCCATCAAAAGTTGGTAGGCGGAACCTAACGCCTGATTGGTTACCCTCTGCATCAAGCCAAGACAAATCAATTCCGGATAATGTCAGCAGGTCCTGCTTCTACATCCTCTGCTAAGTTTAAAATGTCTCTAACCAACTCCCTGGAAAGTTCACGGAGATCCTCCATTGTCTCTATCCAGGTTGGCCTACTCTACTTCAGACCAAAGCAATGGATCAGACTAGATTCGCGTTAGCCCCGCCCACTGACTTTGATGGGTCAGTTTGACAGTTTTAAGTAATTCATGAATCACTGCAATGCAGGATCATGAAATGTAAATGTAAATAGTGAAATAATTATATATGTATTTTACATAAAATGAATCGGTATTTGAATTAATTAATGATACATTTAATTACACATTTATGTATTTAATTATAATTTGAATTAATTAATGACACATTTAAGTAATTATTTAATGGTCTATTTATTTATTTAATTGTGGCACTTTTAGTCCTCCATAATTAGGATCCCCATTAACTGACGTAAATTGCGAGTGGGGAGTTCCATGCAATCATGGCACTGTATAATACTCTACATTTTCTTGAATATGTTCTGGACCTGGGAACTGTGAAAAGACCCCTGGTGGCATTTATGGTGGGGTAAGTGTGTGTGTCAGTGCTGTATGTAAGTTGAAAAAAAAACAAGACGTGATGCAGTCAGTCTTTCCTCAATTCTTAGCCAAGAGAGACTGGCATGCATAGTATTGATATTAGCCCTCTGATTACAATGAAGAGCTAAATGTGCTGCTCTCTTGTAGGCCAGCTGCAAACAAGCTAGGTTCTTCTTTGAATCACTTGACCATATAACTGGACAATAATCAAGATAAGATCAAACTAGAGCCTGCAGGACTTGATTAGTGGAGTAAGGTGTCAAACAATCATCTCTTTATCACGGACAGACCTCTCGCCATCTTTACAACCATTGAATCTATATGTTTTGACCATGACAGTTTACTATCTAAGGTAACACCAAGTAATTTAGTCTCCTCAACTTGCTCAACAGCCACACCATTCATTACCAGATTCAGCTGAGGTCTAGAACTTAGAGAATGATTTGTACCAAATACAATGATTTTAGTTTTAGAGATGTTCACTACCAGTTTATTACTGGCCAACCATTCTAAGTTGGACTGCAACTCTGAGTTAACGGTTACAGTGATTTCACTAGCTGTGGTTGCTGACACGTATAGGGTTGAAACATCAGCATACATGGACACACAGGCTTTGTTTAATGCCAGTGGCAGGTTATTGGCAAGAATATAAAATATTAGAGGGCTAAGAGAGCTGTCCTGCAGTACACCACACTTTACATGTTTAACATTAGAGAAGTTTCATTAAAGAAAACCCTCTATGTTCTATTGGATAGATAGCTCTGAATCCACAATATGTCAGAGGTTTAAAAGCCATAACACACATTTTTAAACAGCAGGTTATGGTCAACAATATCAAAAGCTGCACTGAAATCTAACAGTAATCCCACAATCTTCTTATTATAAATTTCTTTCAACGAATCATCAGTCATTTGTGTCAGTGCAGTACATGTTGAGTGCCCTTCTCTGAAAGTCTGTTGTTAATTTGTTGACCTATTCCCCATTGTTTTTCAGAAGCAGAAAGTGCTATGCTCCATCCCTTGAGCTCAGTGACCTCTTTAGCAGTTACAGCATAGATGCAGCCACACACACACACACACACACACGCGCACATGCACACACACACACACACACACACGCGTGCACATGCACACACACAGAATACTAAACATCAGTGCAAGAGGGACAGAAGAGGGTGTTTTTACTTGCGGGTCAGTTAGCAGGAAGCAGAGGGACTGTCTATTGAGGCCATACAACAGCTGGCCTATGTGTGTCAGAGCCTTTTAGACTTCCTCATGTACATTACCTAACAAAAACACTGACAAAACCCTTTTTAGGTAGATCCATTTTCTATTGTTACTTGCGTTTTACAACCCATTTGCTATCATAACTATTGGTGGTGAGTCCATGGGTCGAGTCAGGCAAAGGGTATTCAAGCTGCAGATATTCAAACTGACACCAAGGTTCTAGGTCTAAAGAGGTCTCTGTATCCTACTGGGTATTGACAGGAGAACTTTGGGCTCTGGTGGCAAGGTTGGTTAAGAAAGGGCCTCCCCTTACTGCTACCACTACCCAAAACCCATGTTCAATCAACGATGTATGGAAAATTAGCTTCATACTGTATGATAGAGAATTAAGACATACAGTCAGGTCCATAATTATGTTCAACCTTGATACAGATGAGCAAAAGAAACGGTATAAAACATATAATACAAAAAAAAAATCCCTCCCCAAAATAAAAAGGAGATTATTTTTATACTAATACAATTGCTCAGAAAAATTGATGTTTTTTTCCTAACTTGTTGTCCAATCTCATAAAACATTTTACAATTACTCTCAGTTTTGTTATCCTCAGAAGGGGAGGGTGTTAGAGTATTGAAAACAGGGGTCCCAATCATTTTGTATTACCTGTTAAACAAAATCTATTTGAGCAATTGTATTAGTATAAAATAATATAATTTCCCAATGTTTTGAGCATACAATATCACTCAGTATTTGTTTTATTTATTTTATACAGTCTTTTTTGCTCATCTGTATCAAGGGTCAACACAATTATGGACCTGACTTATGTTTCAATTCTCTATCATAAAGGTCTGAAGGCAATTTTCCATACATTGAGGATCGAACATAGGCCAACAAGATACTTTTGGGGTGGCTCTGGGTCTTTGGGCTAAGAGAGAGGGGATCTAGGGGATCTGTGTCGTTGCTGTGTGTCCTAGCTGGTCCTGTGGCTCTGGGTTGTGGTACATGTAGTAGTTAGAGGAAGCTCTGGTTCTTTGGCCTAAAAGAGGGGCTCTAGGGTATCTGTGTCTTGGCTGTGTGCCCTGTCCTGGCTGGTCATGGGGCACTGTGAGCTCACTGATCCTCAGAGAGGAGATTTGAACCTGGCCCCGGGTCCTACATGGCTCTTTGTTTTTGGGGCCAGTCCAGTGGGCTGTGGGTCCAGGCCCCATGGCCCTGGCACAGGGTCTTATCGGGTCGTTAGAGAGGTTGTGTTTGGTGGTCCTGGAGACATTTAGAGGTACTTTGGGTCTTTGAGCTGATAAATGAGGCTTCGGGACTAGGGCACTGTCCGAACTGTTCTTTAGAATAACACTATTTAGCTTTTGGTGTGGTTTTTGGATCTTTGGACGTATGGACGTATGGACTGGGGCTTTAGAGACACATGAGGTTTGGGACTAGGGGACAGCCTATGGCTGTTGCGGTGACCGTATTACCGACACACCGGCGGTCACGAGTCATGAAGACAGTCAAATTCCACGTCACCGATAATTAGGCTTCTCCAAGCTCTGATGCTGCTGATGGTCCTTAGTAGCCTACCAAACTTGCAACTGCCTGGTACTCAGCATTCTATTGTCCCTCTAATCACTCTGACATCAATGCAAATCTAATCAAAAATCTAATCAAACACTTCATGAGAGCCCATGAGCTCATGTTGCGCAACATTTCTATGGGCCTATGCAATTGCGCTTGCAACGCCAGGGTTGTGGGTTCGATTCCCACGGGGGGCCAGTATGAAAAAATATATGGACTCACTAACTGTAAGTCGCTCTGGATAAGAGCATCTGCTAAATTACTAAAATGTAAAATGTAAAACAGAGTGATGGCCTCTACTAAAAAGAGGAGGATCCCATCAGCTTTCTATAGACTAGGCCTACCATATTTATTTCTCAACTTTCCTAATATTATGCATATTGTTTATCTTTACAACAGGAGTATAGCCTACCTGGCTGGCATGAAACTGAACCACAGGAAAACCGTCCCCCATTCGCTATTTAAGTGCATATGTTTTTTTTCCTGCTGCCCCTGTTTCGAGACAGGTGCATGATAATGGTCCATTCTAAATCAAAACAAATTTCACACACATAGTATTTTATATATGTAAAGACAAGATTAAATCAAAAATAGTCTGATGGGTGACAATATTACCCTGTCCCTTGTGAATTATATATTATCACTTGATCCTCCTGAGTGGCGCAGTGGTCTAAGGCACTGCATCGCAGTGCTAACTGTGCCACTAGAGATCCTGGTTCGAATCCAGGCTCTGTTGCAGCCGGCCGCGACTGGGAGACTCATGGGCGGCGCACAATTGGCCCAGCGCCGTCCAGGGTAGGGGAGGGAATGGCCGGCAGGGATGTAGCTCAGTTGATAGAGCATGGCGTTTGCAACGCCAGGGTTGTGGGTTTGATTCCCACGGGGGGCCAGTATAAAAAAAAATATGTATTCACTAACTGTAAGTCGCTCTGGTTAAGAGCGTCTGCTAAATGACGTAAATGTAAAAAATGAATGATGCATAAGTAATTGCCTTTCTTTGCGACTTTTCAAATCAAATCAAATTGTATTTGTCACATGCGCCGAATACAACAGGTGTAGACCTTACAGTGAAATGCTTACTTACAAGCCCTTAACTAACAATGCAGTTTTAAGAAAAATAAGTGTTAATTAAAAAATAGATAGGTAAAAAAAATAAAAAAAATAAAAAATAAAGAGCAGCAGTAAAATAACAGTAGCGAGGCTATATACAGGGGGTACCAGTACAGAGTCAATGGGGGGGGATGCAAATAGTCCAGGTAGCCATTTGATTAGCTGTTCAGGAGTCTTATGGCTTGGGGGTAGAAGCTGTTAAGAAACCTTTTGGACTTAGACTTGGCGTTTTGGTACCAGAGGGAACAGTCTATGACTAGGGTGGCTGGAGTCTTTGGCAATTTATAGGGCCTTCCTCTGACACTGCCTGGTATAGAGGTCCTAGATGGCAGGAAGCTTGGCCCCAGTGATGTACCGGGCCGTATGCACTACCCTCTGTAGTGCCTTGTGGTCGGAGGCTGAGCAGTTGCCATACCAGGCGGTGAAGCAACCAGTTAGGATGCTCTCGATGGTGTAGCTGTATAACTTTTTGACGATCTGGGGACCCATGCCAAATCATTTCAGTCTCCTGAGGGGAAATAGGCTTTGTCGTGCCCTCTTCACGCCTGTCTTGGTGTGTTTGGACCATGATCGTTTGTTGGTGATGTGGACACCAAGGAACTTGAAGCTCTCAACCTGCTCCACTTCAGCCCCGTCGATGAGAATGGGAAAGTGCTCGGTCCTCCTTTTCCTGTAGTCCACAATCATCTCCTTTGTCTTGATCTCGTTGAGGGAGAGGTTGTTATCCTGGCACCACACGGGTAGCCACACCCCTCATGTAGCCTAACCCATAGGCCTATATCAATCAATCAATCAATCAATCAAATGTATTTATAAAGTCATTTTTATATCAGCAGATGTCACAAAGTGCTATACAGAAACCCAGTATAAAACCCCAAACAGCAAGCAATGCAGATGTAGAAGCATCTGTTTTGATAAGGTTTGTATCACAACTAAAGTGGCCAAAGAACTTCTTAAAATTAAGCACATTAATTTGCTTTACAAGGGGTTTAGAGCCTAACTGGCATACATAAGCAGCGCGTGAGTTTCAAGTTTGGGGAAGATAATGTTCACCATAAAAATGCACCTTTACAATAAAAGCATTACATACATAATCGCATTTGCGGTCACTTTTGATAATGGTGTTTTCCCGCTAATGGAACATTCATGCTTATCGCCTACTGACATGTGCACATTGCTGCGCTTATATCGTGAAGAAATGCCGAACAGTTTATCAACATTTTAAGTTAAACGTCCTGATCTGTTGCGTCAGCCACATTGCATAAATAATGTTTTTGGGATACTAGTGGTTGTATTAATTTGGGATCTATTGCACTCCACAACTGTCCCAGACAATGTTTGGAATATTTATTTCTCGCACAGAATAGAATAGGTTGACTTTTGTACTATGGGGGATAGTAGATTGACATAGGCTAGTGCTTTTGCTGTTCATTAGGCCTACTCATCTTGTTGGCTGACGAAAAGTAAATGTGGACAGTTCTTCAAATATCTTCAATATGCACCTCGGAATTGGATAAGGACGTGCGCAGTTGCGTCCCCGATGTGTCTGTCTTCACTTGTAGCCTGTGAGAAAGACCCAATCAGGTGATGGAGAGCCATTTGAGTGAAAGGCGCTTCGGATTGCACAGCACTCAGGGAGAAGAGCACAAAGCAGCACTCTGGGCCGCAAAAGGCATGGATTTTTTTAGGGTACATTACAGCCACAAAGGGGATGCTTCAGTGAAATTCGAGGCATTATCAAGTGCTTGTCAAATTGTGCATGAGAGACTATTGAAGTGTGTACAGCCTGCGCAAAAAACAAAGCAGAGCTCATGCCTTTCAAGCGACTTTTTTCAAATCATCATTAGTCTCATCATGCAGCCTTACAATCTATTAAAAATCAAAACATATAGCCCAACGTTTGTAGAACAACTAAAGTTACATAACCAACTCTAAATTAAGCTTATAGGAGTACCTATTTCTTTGTTAACCGCTCAACACAGAATAGCCTCATGTATGCACTCCCTCAAATCGTTTGGAGAAGATATTTATATTTTATTCACCTTTGTTCAATTGCATTCTTCATACTATAAAATAATATAAAAGAATGCCATGGAATTCTAAGAAAATCTTGTCCGCTAAATGAACTACTGTAGCCCACAACCATTTGGCATAGCCTCATCAGGACCTAACATAAGGACAACTCAGAGTATGCTATTATTTTCTTATGAAAAGACTAC
Source organism: Coregonus lavaretus (assembly GCF_964263955.1). Lineage (NCBI taxonomy): Eukaryota > Metazoa > Chordata > Actinopteri > Salmoniformes > Salmonidae > Coregonus > Coregonus lavaretus. Next base: position 375,956 of record NW_028158296.1, read on the forward strand.
ATTTTCTTCATATCATGCTTCTGTAGACCTGCCTAAAATAAATAATGGATTTATTGTGAATGTGTAGGCTATATTACATGGATTTATTATACTTTTTAAGGTCTGCATTGTAGGCTATGTGTGGAAGCCAGGAGATGCTGAATGTGTTTATGTTCATTAATGGTCAATTACCGTGAGACCGACAGTTATTTGCTTGATAATCACCGGCTGACAAAACTTTGTGACCGCCACAGCCTTAGGACAGCCCAAAGAGGGAATGGTTCCTAGTTCTTTAGATAGATATTTTGTGCTTTGGTTCGTGACTTTGGATCTTTGGGCAGACAGGGACTCTATGTCTGGGGGTCTGTCCCATGGTAGATTGACTGCCCCCCCATTGAAGCCACTGAAGTTCAAGGCCAACTACATAACTGCAGGCATTGTTTGCAGAAAACATGATCCCCCATTATAGTGAATGGAAAAATGTCAGTCTTCGTGTAAATAAAAAAGAGCTTAGAAGACAATCATGGTACCAGCAATAGCTTCTAATAGACCAGATGTATGTCCTTGAACCGATTTTTTCATTTATTTAGTTGCTAATGGCAGCCTGCAGTAACCTGGTCTGCCTTCAAATTGAATTACTCAATGAGAGGGGACAGCACTGAGTTAGCCTGCAACGTCACTTCCTGGAATAGCTCAAACTGCATGTTATGTCTCCATGAGACGCCACCTTAACCGACTTCATTTGGCTTCAAATTCGCTATTGAGTCTTCACATAGGAATGAATGGTGTCACGTGATCAAAGGCTTTGTCCATTCATATATACAGTCATTGGTCTGTCCAGTGGCATAGATCAGTCCTTTGAGCCCTCTTTACCATGGGTGCCATGCTGGGCTGGGCACTGTGACAGAGCCAGATCAGATCTCCCTCCTGCTCCCTCAGGGACACTTTGATGCAAAACAGACGTGGCAGCCCTTAAAATGCTAAAGCCTGGCAGGACCCAGCCATGCCACACACACACACACACACACACACACACACACACACACACACACACACACACACACACACACACACACACACACACACACACACACACACACACACACACACACACACACACACACACACACACAGGCCTGCCCAACTGCCATTGATGTGTGACGTTAGAATTTTCCCCCACCCAGCCAGCTTGAGAAACACATAGACATAGACGGACAAAAAAAAACACACACACCCACAAAAGCTCAAAGCACCCCCCCAAACACACACACAAAAGCAAAAAGCACCCCCCCTCACCCACACTCACACACACACACACACAAAAGCTCAAAGCACCCCCCCCCACACACACACACAAAAGCAAAAAGCAACCCACCACACCCACACACACACATGCACGCACACACACACACTCACACACACACAAAAGCTCAAAGCACCCCCCCCCCCCCCCCCGCCCCCCCACCCCCCACACACAAAAGCTCAAACACAGCCTCATGTAAAACAGCCAACATGTCCCCCCATAGCTGTGCACCCCCTCTTGGACTCATACCCCCACACTCACAACAGAACTGAATTTTACACTATTGTTTCTTTTTATGATCTCCGTTACACATGTCATTCTCACACAAAACACACTTGCATACAGAAGACTGATTCACAATGATCCTCTGCCACTGCGTGTGTGTGTGTGTGTATGTTTGTGTGTGTGTGTACAGATGATCTTTGCCACATATTGCCTCCAAACACACATACAGACACACAAACACACAGACACAGACACAGACACAGACACAGACACAGACACACACACACACACACACACACACACATACACAGATACACAGACACCCCTAGAAAACAGACACAGAGACACACAGCCTGTTTAGCTGGAACAAAGTGAGGTGTCAGTTGACTGGCAGCTTGTGAGGCGCGGTGGCAGGCATAGCTGAGTGGAGCAGAGAGGTAAACACTGCCAAACACTTCCTCTCCTTTATTCATCAATCTGCCTCACACTCCTCAACACAGACACATAAGAGCAGAGGGGGGAATGGATGGATGGATGGATGGAGAATAAGAAAAGTGAGAGAAAGAGGTTCAACCCTGGTGGGTTTGTGATGAGGAGGATGTACATCTTGTCAGACCAAATCATAACTTAGGCAGGATGGATAAAAATAGGGATATAGTTTGGATAAAAAGCTTTTTGTGACGATTAGAATGTGACAGGGATGGATTCTGTAAGCAAGTTTGAGGGAAACTTAAACAGAGAATGAGTCTAGCATTACACAGCATCTGAAAACCGCAGACTTTGAGACACGAACACATGCACAACCCAATAGAGACACAAGTCCAAAATCAATCTATGTGAAGTGTATTGGCCAAACTCTGGATCATCTAGCCACCCCATAGACTGCTCCATTGATTAAGACCAGAGTAGACCATTGATTGACTGAGTCTGCTCTGACAAAGTGAGACGATAGGCTGCATGTCACTCTTCCAATTACGACTGAAGTGAGTCATGGTAGAACTTCAGCAAAGTAATTTTGAGACTTCAAAAACCAGACCGCTCCATTATAAAGTGTCTACTCAAAACAGCTATTAGTCCACAATGTCTGTTGTCACATAGTCATGGAAGGGGAAACAGGACATCCATCACACACACTCACACACACTCACACATACGCACTCAAACACACACAGACATACACACATACACAAACACACACACACACGTGCACACACAACTACACACATGCACACACACACATTAATCAATCTGCCACGCTTCACAAAAAGCAGTTTGTAATAGCCACCTCTAGTCTCCCTCTCATCTTCAAAGTCTCTAATTTCCTGTAGAGGAATTAAACTACTTTCAGATAGAAGGCAGAAGAAGAACAGATCAATACCTATATTCCCCCTATATTCCCCCTCTATTCCCCCTCTCCGTCATTGAAAATTGCAGACGCCCAATGTCTCCAATAGCTCTTTGTCGGCTTCCAGGCTCAAACCATGCAAATGTTCTTGGAAAACCACTGCAATCAATATATGGCAAGATTAGATTAGACAATAGAGAAGGGGGGAGTTCGTGTGAGGGTGTGTGTGTGTGTGTGTGTGTGTGTGTGTGTGTGTGTCTATGAGCACGTGTGCAGGTGTGCGTTTGTGTGCACAGACGGTCAAGCGTGTGTGTCTGATTTTAAAGCAATGCAATATCGTCTAAAAAGGGAATATATAGATTGTCGACGAGCCTGCTGCAAGTCTATTTTATCATATAGATTGAACTGCTGCTTAGACTGTCTGGCTATCTGTCTTGGTAAAATGGCAGGAGAATAATATGAACGACGGAGACTGAAACACAGCTTTAATTCCCTTTGTAGTTTGGGGCGGTGTGATCTGACAAGAAAGCTGAGCGATTGCCGAAATAACATTAGTATCAATAACATTCAGCTACATTTTGACAGTAAAATCATTCTGCTGAAACACACACAATCACATGCACGCACGCAAACACACACACAAACATATGTTGGCTGGTATATCAAGACCCTTCTGCCAGGACCATATGGCTGCAATAGCTTGGACGTATCACTCGTGTGGTGTTTTACTGGCTCCTAAACTAGGTAAAACAGTCAATTTACAATAAACAGGCCCATAATTAATCTTCCAGATGTTGAGACAGCTCAAGGAGAGAGATACAGGGTCTTAGAGACGTGAGCCGACTGCACGAGTCAAAGATCTAAATGAATCCCCTACATTAGGTGAATAATCAATGCCATGGAAACTGAGTGACTGAGTGAATATTCCATTTTATTCTCTGTTCCAAATATTTGTTGTGTCTCGTTCTGTCTCCCTCTCCTTCTCCCTCTCTGTCTCCCTCTCTCCATTTCTCTCTCTGTCTCAATTTCTCTCTACCTCTCCCTATCTACCTCTCCCTCTTTCCATGTGTATCCAATTTCTGCCGTTAAATAATTTTTTTCCGCACGACTGAGCCGGAATGATATCACTTCGTGACAGATCAAAAATGTGTCTTCCGGAATTAATGTCCATAACGGAACATATAACGTGATAATGAGTTTTTATTGCATATGGATTGCAAATTGATATCAGTGGGAAGAGGTCACGTATGCATAATTCAGCTGAGAGGTCCTTTGTGACAGGAGCAGTCCAACGTTCTGTTTGCTAGCTTCCAAGTGTGTTAGCCTAGCGCCCGGATATATATCCGGCTAAATTGATGTGTGGGCCTTGGGATGTGTTTAGGCATGTTAGCCTATAATAGATACCGGCAGATGAGATGCCGCTATTGGAGCTAAGGCAACGTGCCACAATTTAAAGTGTCAAGACCGTTGAGGAATGACAATTAGACTAGCACTGTTTGTTAGCTGTGTGTGGATGAGGATGGCATGTCATAAAATACCTTAATGATTTGAATCTATAATGAGACACAGGTGGCCACCGACAGCAAAAGGTGAAATATTGAATAATACAGCTCTATGAAAAGCGGATGAATTATATGTGAATTGTGGAAAGTTTTGTATTGATTTTTTCATTTGATAAAATCAATAAAATGATGTTGTGTGTTGACATCAAGTCTTTGACATAAAAAACTCTAAGCTCTAATGCTTATTTCCAGCAAGCACACTAATACGAGATTGCCAGTCAAATTGCACCTTATTCCCTGTGGGCTATGGTCAACAGTAGTGCACTATATAGAGAATAGTGTGCCATTTGGGATGCATCCACACCCATGGGGTGATGTGACTGTTGGTTTAGCAGACAGGACTGTGCGTACTCTTGGCTCGAGGCAGACCAACCCTCCTGGAAGAGGGGGATTAGTTGGAGGAGATTAGAGGCAGATCCCTCACTTCAGGGGCTAATCAAACATGTCCCTCTCATACCTCCTTTCTTTCTCTCTCTCCATCTCTCCGTCACCTCTGTTCATTCAATCAGGACAGCGCGTAGCTGACATTGATACAGAGTGTCTGAGGATTGTACTTCTCAATGTAAATTAAATCGGGTGCTAACTGTTAGCTGGTGGCTTAACCTGTTTCTTAAATATCTAGTTCTACCAACAATAGTCCAAAGGATAAAAGGCAAAAGGTTGGCTTTGACACAGATGGATAATGGATGTCTGTTTAACCATGTTTTGTCAAACTATATCAGCTCAAGCAGTCACACAAACACAAAGGATAGGCTACTCCCATAGCTTCTACCCCTTCAATACTAGCAGATCTGCTAGTATTGGAAACGTGTAAGCATTCTTCTCTGATCTACACAAGTGCTTGGGGGCCTAGGGGTCGATTTGAGATTGTCTCTTTAGTCTTTAATACCGAAGCCAACCTTCCACACATTGTTGATAGAACACTCCATTGATGGGGTCCTCAGGATCTGCTAAATGTGGTCACCATCATAGGACGAGAATGGAACGGTCACAATGGTTTCGCTAGTCATTGAACATGGCCATTTATGTAATGGGATCCTAAATGGTTCATATATCCTGCAGATAGCCCGAGCCAGATTGCCATGGCAATTACACAGTAATATTGGACACAGTACAGAAGAGAGTGGGAGTGGTAGAGGTATGTGGCGTGTGGGATCAGTCATGTGTGTTGCAGGGCTAAGTGCAAATGTGAATTACAGTGGAAGTGGGTGACATTTAGTATGTTTGGCCGTGAACATAGTTAATTGGATGAGATCACGTGAATGTCTGTTATCATTGGTCCTAAAGAGACACTAGTGTAGGCTACATGATGGATGCTGTATGTCTAAACTCAAACCACACCCTATTCCCTATGTAGTGCACTACTTTTTACCAGGGTCCATAGGGTTCTGTTCAAAATGAGTGACCTTTATAGGGAATGGGGTGCGGTTTGGGACTCGGACATACAGCATCCATCATATAGCCTACACTAGTATCTCTTTAGGACCAATAACAACAGACATTCACAAGATATCCAGGTCTAAATAGAGATGGTGAAAACAGTTATGCATGGTGTACATTCAGAGCTATTCATGGCAGGTACTCTATGAACATACTGTACACATACATATCTGTCCACAGAAGACAGACACGTTTAATTTCATGGTAGAATGGAGGTGGAGAGAAGTGATAGCACAATACCAATGGCACTGGAGGGAATAGCAGCCATTTAACAGGTTCCTGACTAATTGTGTAATTTTTTTTATTTCATTTTTTTTGCGTTGATCTTAACTTTTGTTCTACATAAAGTTTCCGACATCATTTCCTATGACCGAAAAGAGCTTCTGGACATCAGAACAGCAATCACTAACCTCGATTTGGATAAAGATTTCTACTTCAATGAGTCGGAGGCGTATGACATAATGCTCATCCCGGACCAGGCAGAAATCCCCGGCACTCGAAGAAGGAAGAGGCACTGTTATAGAGGCCGGCGTGCGGGATACCTGACGAGGCTAAATTCACATGAGGTCCCTGCAGAGTACCAGCCAGTCAGCTGTGGAGAGCCAAAACGGCGGCAAAACTTCCACCAGGCCAGAACGGCGTCCGGCTACAAGGGTAGAACAGAAAGAAGAAGTTGGCAGGTGTGGATTCCCCAGTAGCATGTGTAAGTTCTCTACTTGTTTAATAAGAGTAGCAACATTGTCCCGGGAATAAAGCAAAATAAACACAGCTCCTGCAGCGTTGAAAACGTTTGTTAGCGTCCTCCATTTGAGGCTACAAGCTAGCTAGGGAAGCTGGGCTTCTGTTTCTCTCTTCTTGACAGAGGATCCTCAACTTGTCCGAGAGAGAATTACATGGCTATCAAAAACGTCAGGCCAAAGTAAGCCTACACCAAACACACAATTAATTTGATTTTTTGTCAAATTCACAATGTGAAAAACGAATGGCAGTGTAGAGTATTGTAACTCAGGCTAACAAAACAAGTTGTGTCAACAACATGTGAATGCTGTACTGCATCGACGACGTCGTCCCCACAGTGACCGTAAGTACATATCCCAACCAGAAGCCATGGATTACAGGCAACGTCAGCACTGAGCTAAATCCTACAGATGCCGCTTTCAAGGACCGGGACACTAATCCAGACACTTTAAAGAAATCCCGCTATGCCTTCCGACGAACCATCAAACAGGCAAAGCTTCAATACAGGACTAAGATCGAATCCTACTACACCGGCTCTGACGCTCGTCGGATGTGGCAGGGCTAGCAAACTATCAAAGATCACAAAGGGAAACTCAGCCGCGAGTTACACAGTGACGCAAGCCTACAAGATTAGCTAAACGCCTTCTATAATCGCTTCGAGGCTAGCAACAATGAACCATGCATGAGAGCACCACGCTCTCTGTAGCTGATGTGAGCAAGATCTTTGAACAGGCTGCGGGGTCAGACAGATTACCAGGGCGCATACTCAGAGCATGCGCTGACCAGCTGACAAGTGTCTTCACTGACATTTTCAACCTCTCCCTGACCCAGTCTGTAATACCTACATGTTTCAAGCAGACCACCATAGTCCCTGTGCCGAATAACGGCAAGGTAACCTGTCTAAATTACTATCGCCCTGTAGCACTCACATCTCTAGCCATGAAATGCTTTGAAAGGCAGGTCATGGCTCAGAGCAACGCCATCATCCCAGACACCCTGGACCGTCTCCAATTTGCATACCGCCCCAACAGATCCACAGATAATGCAATCTCTATTGCACACCACACTGGCCTTTCCCACCTAGACAAAAGGAACACCTATTTGAGAATGCTGTTCATTGACTACAGCTCAGCGTTCAACACCATAGTGCCCTCCAACATCATCACTAAGCTAAGGACCCTGGAACTGAACACCTCCCTCTGCAACTGGATCCTGGAATTCCTGACAGGCTTCCACCAGGTGGTGAGGGTAGGCAACAGCATATCCGCTACACTGACCCTCAACACGGGGGCCCCTCTGGGGTGCTTAGTCCCCTCCTGTACTCCCTGTTCACTCAAGACTGCATGGACGCATACGACTCCAACACCATCATTAAGTTTGCAGATGACACAACAGTGGTAGGCCTGAACACCAACAATGATGAGACAGCCTATAGGGAGGAGGTCAGAGACCTGGCAGTGTGGTGCCAGGACAACAACCTCTCACTCAACGTCAGCAACACAAAGGAGCTGATCGTGGACTACAGGAAACAGAGGGTCGAGGACGCCCCCATTCACATCGACGGGGCTGTAGTGGAGCGGGTCGAGAGATTCAAGTTCCTCGGTGTCCACATTACTAAGGATCTATCATGGTTCAAACACAACAACACAGTCATGAAGAGGGCACGACAACGCCTCTTCCCCCTCAGGATGCTGAAAAGATTTGGCATGGGCCATCAGATCCTCAAAAGATTATAGAGCTGCACCATTGAGAGCATCTTGACTGGCTGCATCACCGCTTGGTATGGCAACTGCTTGGCATCCGACTGTAAGGTGCTACAGATGGTTCTGCCTACAGTCCAGTACATCACTGGGCCGCGCTCCTTGCCATTCTGGAACTCTATACCAGGCGGTGTCAGAAGAAGTCCCTAAAAATGGTCAAGGACTCCAGCCACCCAAATCATAGACCGTTCTCTCTCCTATCACACGGCAACCGGTACCGGAGCGCCATGTCTGGGACCAAAAGGCCAAGCCATAATACTGCTGAACAGTTAATCAAATGGCTACCCTGACTTTTTGCATTGACCCCCTTTTTATTTGCACTGACTCTCTTGCCCCGGCTCTGTACACACACACTGGACTCTACCCACACACTCACACATACTACACTGACACTCCAACACACCAGTGGAGGCTCCTCAGAGGAAGGGGAGGGCAGTCCTCCTCAGTGAATTTCATTCAAATTTAAATAGTGAAACATTAAAAACGTTTTCATTTTTAGATACAACCATACTAAATATATTCACGTCACCAAATAATTGATTAAATAACACTGTTTCACAATGAAGGTCTACAGTAGTCTCAACAGCATTCTGTAGGGTAGCACCATGGTGTAGCCGGAGGACAGCTAGTTTCTGTCCTCCTCTAGGTATATTGACTTCAATTCAAAACCTAGGAGGCTCATGGTTCTCACCCCATTCCTTAGACTTAATTTATTATTATTTTGTTTTTTTTTTGTACTTTTTACCCCTTTTTCTCCCCAATTTCGTGACATCCAATTGGGAGTTACAGTATTGTCCCATCGCTGCAACTCCCGTACGGACTCGGGAGAGGCAAAGGTCGAGAGCCATGCGTCCTTCGAAACACGACCCTGCCAAGCCGCACTGCTTCTTGACACACTGCTCGCTTAACCCGGAAGCCAGCCGCACCAATGTCTCGGAGGAAACACCATACAACTGCCGACCGAAGTCAGCGTGCATGTGCCCGGCCTGCCACAAGGAGTCACTAGAGCGCGATGGGACCAAGACATCCTGGCCGGCCAAACCCTCCCCCTAACCTGGACGATGCTGGGCCAATTGTGCGCCGCCTCATGGGTCTCCCGGTCGCGGCCGGCTGCGACACAGCCCGCCCTTCCATAGACTTACACAGTAACTATGACAACTTCCGGAGGACGTCCTCCAACCTATCAGAGCGCTTGCAGCATGAACTGACATTTTGTCCACCCAATCAAAGGATAATAGTATGAATCTAGTACTGAAAGCAGGGGGGGTTTGTCATTTTGCTATTTTATTTTGTATTTTAAGAGCCCTTGAAGTATCAAAAACAAAATGCTTTTGGCCTTACTGCTATTAGCCCATACAAATGCATTGAATAACAGATTCACTACATGGAACAACAGATAGTCCCCCAAAATAATATCTACATTAATTTTGTTCTGAAGTTTCGGTCCCATATCTGAGAGGTATAAGAAAGTATTTAACCACGTATTGTTGGCACTAAATGGTCTCCATATATACAGTACTTCCATTCATTTTTTCACCTGGTACTGGGGGACCTTCAGACGAATCTTGTGAGGCCTTTGGGCGTCCTAGAGCAAAACAAGAGTCTCACCTTTCCACAGAGGGGTCATATTAGTGTGTAGAAAAAATGGTTCGGACGCTACAGACAGAAGTTGGCAGATAGGCTGTACCAACTTCAGACGAGTCCCTAGATGCTTGTGGGGGTCGTAAAGCAAACCATCATGTTTGTTTGAGTCTCATCTTTCCATAGAGGGGTCATTATAGTTTTTAGGCCAAACTGTTCAGACGCTACAGACGATTTTGTGAGAAGACCGATTTTCGGGATGTCTCATGGTCTGACAAACACTGCTCTAGCTCTGTTACCTTTCACCACAGATGTGGAAGTGCGACATCAGTGGATGCGGTAGATTGAAATGCATCCAATGCTAAATAAACTGATATCTCTAGCTTAAAGTGACTAATTTGTATGTTTTTTTATTTATTATGCTAATTTGAGGACATTGACTCTTAAAAGGCTAATCGATCATTAGAAAACCCTTTTGCAATTATGTTAGCACAGCTGAAAACTGTTGTGCTGATTAAAGAAGCAATAAAACTGGCCTTTTCTAGACTAGTTGAGTATCTGGAGCATCAGCAAATGTGGGTTCGATTACAGGCTCAAAATGGCCAGAAACAAAGAACTTTCTTCTGAAACTTGTCAGTCTATTCTTGTTCTTAGAAATGAAGGCTATTCCATGCAAGAAATTGCCAAGAAACTGAAGATCTCTTACAACGCTGTGTACTACTCCCTTCACAGAACAGCGCAAACTGGCTCAAACCAGAATAGAACGAGGAGTGGGAGGCCCCGGTGCACAACTGAGCAAGAGGACAAATACATTAGAGTGTCTAGTTTGAGAAACAGACACCTCACAGGTCCTCAACTGGCAGCTTCATTAAATAGTACCCGCAAAACACCAGTCTCAACATCAACCGTTAAGAGGCGATTCCGGGATGCTGACCTTCTAGGCAGAGTTGCAAAGAAAAAGCCATATCTCAGACTGGCCAATAAAAAGAAAATATTAAGATGGGCAGTCTGAGATATGGCATTTTTTCAGTTTCTTGGCCATTTCTCAAATGGAATAGCCTTCATTTCTCAGAACAAGAATAGACTGATGAGTTTCAGAAGAAAGTTCTTTGTTTCTGGTCATTTTGAGCCTGTAATCGAACCCACATTTGCTGATGCTCCAGATACTCAACTAGTCTCAAAAAGGCCAGTTTTATTGCTTCTTTAATCAGCACAACAGTTTTCAGCTGTGCTAACATAATTGCAAAAGGGTTTTCTAATTATCAATTAGCCTTTTAAAATGATAAACTTGGATTAGCAAACACAACGTGCCATTGGAATACAGGACTGATGGTTGCTGATAATGGGCCTCTGTACGCCGATGTAGATATTCCATTAAACATCAGCCGTATCCAGCTACAATAGCCATTTACAACATTAACAATGTCTACACTGTATTTCTGATCAATTTGATGTTATTTTAATGGACAAAAAGATTGGTAGTGCACGTTGTAAACTTTCATTCATAGGCTAGCTAGTAGCAACCTCATGATGTGTATAGGGACATTTTGAGTATCATGTAGTAGCCTAAACCTATCAATGTTACATTGAGCTGGGTGAATGGAATATGGATGACAGTCATCCAATATGCTGTAACAGAAATAAGGCGATGCTCATAACACACACACACACACACACACTCTTTCACATTCTTCACATACACTGCTGCTATTCTGTTTATTATCTATTTTGATTGCCTCACCTACATGTACATATTACCTTAATCACCTCAACTACCTCATACCCCTGCACATTGACTCGGTACCAGTACTCCTTGTATATAGTCTCGTTATTGTTATTTTATTGTGTTACTTTTTTGTTTCGTTTTTTTGATTGAATTTTTCTTACTTTTTTAATCTGTATTGTTGGGAAAGGGCTCGAATTAAGCATTTCAGGATAATGTCTGCACCTGCTGTATTCAGTGCATGTGACAAATAAAGTTTGATTTGATTTGACTTAAAGGTGAGAAAGGACAGGATTACCTTTTTCTTTCTTCACTCTTTAGGGAGTCATGGACCCGTCTTGATTCTCCTCTAGGTAGCATTTACTACATGATGAAATGGAAGAAGTCAATTTACGGAGACAGGATGGATAGTTCTATCTAATGCCACTAGCCAATGGAGGGCTATAATAGAGCAAAACAGCATAAATCATCCAATGATGTCAATTGGAGTGCAAGTTCAAGTTATGTCCATGTATCCCAAGTTAGGATTTGTCCCCTTTGTCCCTACACAAAAATGTAAAGCCAATACGTAAAGTCTGATATAAGCATGGAAATTGCTCCCTCAGTCACCTCCTTACCAAACCAAAAGTAATGAAATTTACTTTGGCAGCGGAATAAGGTGGCATAACAGCTGTGATATTAAAGCCCCTCTCTCTCTCTCTCTCTCTCTCTCTCTCTCTCTCTCTCTCTCTCTCTCTCTCTCTCTCTCTCTCTCTCTCTCTCTCTCTCTCTCTCTCTCTCTCTCTCTCTCTCTCTGCTCTAGATGAATTGTGGGAGTGACAGAGCTAAAACAAGCTACAGACACTAAAACCGTCACTAATGCTAATTCCACTGGTGCTACTAATAACATTAATCTTTAATAATGACACAAAGGCGCCAAGCCAGAGGACTGGGCCGACAGCTCCCCGCCCCTCAACCCTCAACCCACCCTCAACCCAGACGCAAATCCTTTCTTCATTGAGAGCCGCGCTGAGAAATCCGGTTAATTTTGGAATGGAAGAAAGGGGAGGGTGGAGGAGGAGTGTGACAGGCACCAGTGGTGATTCACTGAGCTTTGGTGCTGAGATTGACAGCTGGTTAGACTGAGAGAGCTGTTTTTGGTGTGTGTGTGTGTGTGTTTGTGTGTGTGTTAGAGAACACACTCTGCAAAGAGCAATGTTCCTCTGTGCTTCTGCTAATGAACACATGAGAGAAGAACAGCATCAAAACAGGATTGATGTGTCAGGCCAAACTCGCAATTAGAGTCCTATTCACCTAACACAGTACATTTCCTCAAGCTGTTTGTGTTTGTGTGTGTGTGTGTGTGTGTGTGTGTGTGTGTGTGTGTGTGTGTGTTTTCAAACTCCAATCCAGTAAATGAGACAGGAGGATTAGCTAGAGGTCATCCGCCTGTTGTAGGAGTACAACTGAAGATCTAACAGAGGCAGAACTATAGAGGATTCAGGCATTATGTTCTTCTTCACACTATCAAGTCTGCTGTTCCTGTTCTCTTCTTTTACAATGACTTCTACACTTCTACCCCTGGTAATAGATTTAAATCATCTGTATTTAGCTCACTCCCTTGCTCTCTCTCACACACACACACACAAACACACACACGCACACACAAACATACGCACACACACTGCGGTGGCAGCCTGTAATTTTACCCTGTTTGTTTCTCACACCAATCAATCAGGGGTTAGATGTTAGGCTGAACCCACACAGTGTTAGTGTGTGTGTGTTTGTGTTTGTGTTTGTGTTTGCCTCTTCACCACATTCATTAAAGCTGTTAACACAGGGCCAAAGCTGTGATGGGTGATTTGAAGGAGTCAGGCACAGGAGGGTAAATCACAGAATACAGAATTTATTCAGGAATATAGAGTTACGCAGAAATGCGTCAAACAGTCCAGAGCGCAAAACAAGCGCACTGGAACCAAACAGGCACATGGGGAAAAATTCCCCGGCAATAGAAAATACAGGGAGCTCAACCGAGCTACACTCTCCTCACAATAAACAATCACACACAAGGACAAGGGGGCAGAGGGAACACGTATACAAGTACTAATGAGGGGATATGAACCAGGTGTATGTAATAAACAAGACAAAACAAATGGAATGATGAGATGAGGAGCGGCAGTGGCTAGAAGGCCGGTGACGACGAACGCCGAAGCTTGCCCGAACTAGGAGAGGAGGCAGCTTCGGAGGAAGTCGTGACAAAAGCGTACATCAACACCCATAATTACCATGAGGAGAAAAACTGTGTGTTCCTCATGTTTACAGATACATGTTTAGATTGGTGATGAACACAGTAAAAACCAACTGCACTACTGTAACCTCCAACATACTGTAACCGCTATGAGCCTACACATTGGCATAGTTCTCTGTCTGGAATGACAATGGTATTACTCAATGCTGTGCACAGACACATACTGTAATTGTACACACACACACTCACACACACGCACGCACACATGCACGCACGCACACACGCATGCACACACACACACACGCACGCACACACGCACACACATGCATGCACTCACACACGCAGGTCTCTGGAAGAGAGTGATTGAAGTGTTAGCTGCAGGAATTGCACCATTCCAACCAATTAACTTCAGTTATTATAGACATCTGCCAAGAAAACCCCAAGCCATATTTCAGATTGAATATCAGGCCGCCATGCCAAAGTGATTTGCTTGAGGAGTGTCCACGTTTATGGTAGTTATAAAGTATTAAAGTCAGCTAGAAGGGTCAGGGCCCTGTCATGAAATGGACACTTAGTCCGGCAAAGCTGTACTGGAGGAGGATGAAGATGTCCCTAGACACTGATCTCAGGTCTCCGTAATGTTTAAGGTTAGGATTTGGGAGTGTAAGCTGATCCAAGAGATTTGGCTTCCCGGAACAGGATGAGACACTGACCTATGGTCATTTGTGCCTTATTCTAGTGTATCTAATGGTCGAGGTAAGAAATTGTCAAGGGTAATCCTAGATCTGTGCCTAAATGCAACATCTATCCATCTTGCATTCTTACGGAGGAACATTGTGACTAGGAAGAAAATACTTGGACCTACGACACTGAAAATATTATGAGGCTATTTTACAACATCTCTGGCGTGAATTGAACCCAAACTGTACTGTCAGAGATTAATCTAATTAAAACCTTAAAAACAACCGCCATTCCATCCTTCCTCATCTCCTGGTTTGCCTCTGCCCTCTCTTCACAGAGTTCTATGTTAGTGCTTTTTAAACCCAATAGGAAGGTTAAAGGCTTGTTTTTGCCTTTCTGTTCATTAGATTAATCCTACTGTGTAGCCAACAATGCAGTCTGACACACACACACACACACACACACACACACACAGAATCACGGCAATGCTTTGTTTTCTCTGCTCTCGCTATCGGGCATAATTAGCCAGACCACTATATAATTAGCCAGACCGCTATATAAATAGCCAGACCATGTATCCTATCCTACTGCCTGACGTGCTGGTTTGGAAATACCAAGGTCGCCCAGAAAAACAAGTTTAGTAAAATTGTCAGGTCTTGCAGAAAAATGATGGGGCAGCAACAAGTAGACCTGCCATCTGTCTATCTGTGCAAAGCCCTGCAGAAGGCGAATAAAATTGCATCAAACTCTTCCTGTCCACCCCACCCTGAATTACAGCCCCTCCCCTCTGGTCGCAGGTACAAAACATTAGAGCCAAAACATTATTTCTTCCGAATGCAACACTACAAATGAACAAGATGTTGGACTAATTTGCACTTTAAGTAGTGAACAGGCGACCCGGGTTCAAACCATGATGGTCACGTATAGTCAGTAAGTAATCTTGAGTCTAGACAAGCAAAACTAGAACCAAGACAGTAATATACATATGAATATAACAGATAAAGGGAAAAATCCTAACTTAGATCCCTATAACTCAGCCTTCCATAATGTATTAATTGATGTCTATGGGAGATTTTCACAGAAATCTCCAGGAATCAGCCCAAGTTAGGACTCAGTCTAAAGTGAGGGGATTGCCGGTCAAACAGAAGTTGGGGTAATATACTGTATGTGTGCATCACAGGAGGCTGGTGAGGGGAGGACGGCTCATAATAATGTCTGGAATGGTGTGAATGGGATAGCATCAAACACATGGAAACACATTTATTCAAGTTAAGCCATTACTATGAGCCTGGGCTGGACGGTGGGATAGAGAGAGAGGGGAGAGATGGGGATGGAGGGATGGAGGGTGGGATAGAGAGAGAGGGGAGAGATGGGGATGGAGGGATGGAGGGTGGGATAGAGAGAGAGGGGAGAGGTGGGGATGGAGGGATGGAGGGTGGGATAGAAAGAGAGGGGAGAGGTGGGGATGGAGGTATGGAGGGTGGGATAGAGAGAGAGGGGAGAGATGGGGATGGAGGGGTGGAGGGTGGGATAGAGAAAGAGGGGAGAGATGGGATGGAAGGATGGATAGATAGAGGGAGGGGGGAGAGATGGGGATGGAGGGATGGAGGGTGTGATATAGAGAGAGGGGAGAGATGGGGATGGAGGGATGGATAGAGAGAGAGGGGAGAGCTGGGGATGGAGGGATGGATAGAGAGAGAGGGGAGAGATGGGGATGGAGGGATGGAGCATGGGATAGAGAGAGAGGGGAGACATGGGGATGGAGGGATGGATAGAGAGAGAGGGGAGAGATGGGGATGGAGGGATGGATAGAGAGAGAGGGGAGAGATGGGGATTGAGGGATGGAGGGTGGGATAGAGAGAGAGGGGAGAGATGGGGATGGAGGGATGGAGGGTGGGATAGAGAGAGAGGGGAGAGATGGGGATGGAGGGATGGATAGAGAGAGAGGGGAGAGATGGGGATGGAGGGATGGAGGGTGGGATAGAGAGAGAGGGGAGAGATGGGGATGGAGGGATGGATAGAGAGAGAGGGGAGAGATGGGGATGGAGGGATGGATAGAGAGAGAGAGAGGGGAGAGATGGGGATGGAGGGATGGATAGAGAGAGAGGGGAGATATGGGGATGGAGGGAGGGATAGAGAGAGAGGGGAGAGATCGGGATGGAGGAATGGAGGAAGAGGATGATGGAATAGAAAAGGAGCCAGGGAAAGGTAAAGGAAAAAGAAAGAAAATGGAACAGAAGACAGAACTAAGAGAGAGAGAGAGAGAGAGAGAGAGAGAGAGAGAGAGAGAGAGAGAGAGAGAGAGAGAGAGAGAGAGAGAGAGAGAGAGAGAGCGAAAAGCAGGTATCCCAGCAGTACAGTAGAGCAGTAAAAAACAGCATGTGATCCCTGTCTGTCACCTCACACAGACCATGCATTAATATAACTGCTTCTGCTGCTGACTCATGATTAAATGGCTCTTATATACTGTACTAGAGTGGTGTGGGCGCGGGCGTGCGCGTGCGCGTGGCGCGCGGTGCATATGTGTGTGTGTGTGCATGCCTGCATGCATTCATCACTGTGCTGTCCCATCACCATAACCTCCCCACTGATGAACTACTGCTTATGTCCCACGGAGAGAGAGAGAGAGAGAGAGAGAGAGAGAGAGAGAGAGAGAGAGAGAGAGAGAGAGAGAGAGAGAGAGAGAGAGAGAGAGAGAGAGAGAGAGAGAGAGAGAGAGAGAGAGAGAGAGAGAGAGAGAGAGAGACAGAGAGAGAGAGAGAGAGAGAGAGAGAGATAAAGAAAGAGGGAGAGAGAGAGAGAGAGAGAGAGGAAATGGAAAAGAGGGAGACATGAGAAGAGAAGGATTAAGGTAGACTTGATGGTTATTGACTCTCGTCCAAGTCCGTTGCTCCCACTTCTCTGCAAAATATACACTTGTCCTCCCCCTCAAGGATTTAAAAGCATT